>NC_041383.1:689462172-689616983 GCF_002162155.2 Triticum dicoccoides | reverse complement strand
CTGCCGCCCCCTCTAGATCCATCTGGAGGGGGCCGGCCCCCCACTCCCTTGCCCCTATAAATAGAGGGGAGGTGGGAGGGCTGCCGCACCCTTCCCCTGGTGCAGCCCTTCCCCTCTTGAACACCTCCTCCTCCTCTGTAGTGCTTGGCGAAGCCCTGCCGGAGAACTGCAAGCTCCACCACCACGCCGTCGTGCTGCCGGAGCTCGCCCTCAACTTCTCCTCTCCCCTTGCTGGATCAAGAAGAAGGAGACGTCCTCGGGTTGTACGTGTGTTTAACACGGAGGCGCCGTCCATTCGGTGTTAGAACGGATCTTCCGCGATTTGAATCGCCGTGAGTACGACTCCATCATCCACGTCCTAGTAACGGTTCCGCTTACCGATCTTCAAAGTTATGAAGATGCACATCCTCTCTATCTTGTTGCTAGATCTCCTATATTGATCTTGGTGATACGTAGGAAAATTTTGAATTATTGCTACGTTCCCCAACAATGGTATCAGAGCTAGGTCTATGCGTTAATTCTATGCACGAGTAGAACACAAGTAGTTGTGGGTGTTGGTTTGTTCAATTTGCTTACTGAGGGAGTCCTGGATTAGGGGGTGTCCGGATAGCCAGACTACCATCATCAGCCGAACTATCATCGGCCGGACTATCATCATCGACCGGACTCCAAGACTATGAAGATACAAGATTGAAGACTTCGCCCCGTGTCCGGATGGGACTTTCCTTGGCGTGGAAGGCAAGCTTGGCGATACGGATATGTAGATCTCCTACCATTGTAACCGACTCTATGTAACCCTAGCCCTCTCCGGTGTCTATATAAACCGGATGGCTCTAGTCCGTAGGACACGACGACAACAACAATCATACCATAGGCTAGCTTCTAGGGTTTAGCCTCCTTGATCTCGTGGTAGATCCACTCTTGTAAACATCCACAATATCAATATCAATCAAGCAGGACGTAGGGTTTTACCTCCATCAAGAGGGCCCGAACCTGGGTAAAACATCGTGTCCCTTGTCTCCTGCTACCATCCGCCTAGACGCACAGTTCGGGACCCCCTACCCGAGATCCGCCGGTTTTGACACCGACATTGGTGCTTTCATTGAGAGTTCCTCTGTGTCGTCACTGATAGGCTTGATGGCCTCTTCAATCTACAACAACGCAGTCCTGGGTGAGACTTTTCTCCTCGGACAGATCTTCGTATTAGGCGGCTTCGTACTGCGGGCCAACTCACTTGGCCATCTGGAGTAGATCGAAAGCTACGCCCCTGGCCGTCAGGTCAGGTTTGGGAGCCTAAACTTCACGGCCGATATCCGCGGGGACTTGATCTTTGACGGATCCGAGCCACAGCCGAGCGTGCCGCGCTGTCATGATGGGCATGACCTAACTCTGCCGCCGGACAGCACCTTGGAGGCCGCACACGAATCCGCTCCGACCCATAGTCCAGAGCCGATCGCTCAGATCAAGGACGGATGGCTGGACACCGCCTCGGGAGCTACGACTTCTACAGCGATGGAGACAAACACTTACCTTGTCCCGCATAAAGCTCATGACTCCGAGGTGCCGGACTCCCTACCGGACTCCGAACCTCCTGCGCCCCCGCCAGTCGAATCCGATTGGGCGCCGATCATGGAATTCACCGCTGCGGACATCTTTCAGCACTCACCCTTCGGCGATATCTTAAATTCGCTGAGGCATCTCTCACTATCCGGAGAACCCTGGCCGAACTACGGCCAGGACGGTTGGGACGCGGATGACGAAGAAATTCAGAACCCACCCACCACCCACTTCGTAGCCACCGTCGACGATCTAACCGACGCACTCGACTACGACTCCGACGACATCGACGGTATGGACGACGATGCCGGAGACTATCAAGAACCAGTGCCTACAGGACACTGGAAGACCACCTCGTCATACGACATACATATGGTGGACACCCTAAAGGGAAGCGATACCAAGGAACAACGGGACGCGGCAGAGGATAATCCCGCCGATAAAAAATCAAAACGGCGACGTAGACGCCACCCTAAGTCCCGCCTCGATCAAAGCAGCATTCCTAACGACCTAGCAATAGAGCAGGGCAAACCAGCGGACGACGAACAGGACGAGCTGGGTAATCAACCCCTTCACGGAGCAGTCAACAGTCCGGACACAACACCGAAGCATAAGAACCTACACAAAAGACTCGTCGCCACTGCAAGAAGTTTGAAGAAGGAAAAACGGAAGCTCAAAACAGCGGAAGACATACTCAGAATGAAGTGGAGCAAAGTACTCAAGACCGCAGACAAATATGGCAATGGCCATCAAACAAAGAGCTACCCGAAGCGCAAGTTGCTGCCAGAATTTGACGAGGAAGCCATAGAGCCCTCACAGTCAAAAAATAAAGAGGCCGCTTGGCCGGATAGATGGCCAGATGACAGGCCAAAAGCGACAAGCGGCGCCGCACACAAGCCGACTTATGATCCTGGGAAAACGGACGGCCCAACTAGGTCCATCTACGGGCCAAAAAAGAGGGCCCCAGGAAATAACACAACACGACAAGTGTTCGAAGACAACAGCACACCCAAATACAGGGGCGCCGCACACCCGCTATGTTTTACCGATGAGGTGCTGGACCATGAATTTCCAGCAGGGTTCAAACCCATAAACATAGAGGCATACGACGGCACAACAGACCCAGGAGTCTGGATAGAAGATTACATACTACACATACACATGGCTAGAGGAGATGATCTCCACGCCATAAAATACCTACCCCTCAAGCTCAAAGGGCCAGCTCGGCATTGGCTCAAAAGCCTCCCGAAAAACACTGTTGGAAGTTGGGAAGAGCTTGAGGACGCATTTAGAGCAAATTTTCAAGGGACTTATGTCCGCCCTCCGGATGCAGACGATTTGAGTCATATAACTCAACAGCCCGGAGAGTCAGCGCGCAAATTCTGGAACAGGTTCCTTACCAAAAAGAACTAAATAGTCGACTGTCCGGACGCGGAAGCCTTAGCAGCCTTTAAACACAACGTCCGAGACGAATGGCTCGCCAGACACCTCGGCCAAGAGAAGCCAAGAACAATGGCCGCGCTAACAAGCCTCATGACGCTCTTTTGCGCAGGAGAAGATAGCTGGCTAGCAAGATGCAGTACTAGCGACCCGAGTACATTCGAGATCAGAGATGGAAACGGAAAATCACGGCGCAGGAAAGATCAGCGCCTGAATAAAGAAAAAAGCCCAAAGGGCACGGCGGTCAACGCCGGATTCAAAAGCTCGCGGCCAAGCAATAAAACACTGCCTCTTAAGGACAATAGCGACGAGCTATCAAATTTAAACAAAATTCTAGATCGGATATGTCAAATCCACAGTACCTCCGGAAGGCCTGCAAACCATACCAACCAAAATTGTTGGGTTTTTAAACAGTCCGGCAGACTCAACGCCGGACACAAGGGGCTCGATGCGCCAAGCGAGGACGACGACGAACCCCACAAGCAGAGCACCGGAAGCCAAAAGACTTTCCCACAAGAAGTCAAAATAGTAAACTCACTTCATGTGATAGTACAGAAAACCAACACGGCACTCGCTTAGACAAGTGTCGCAAGATCCACCCTAGTGGAACACCGAGATTGGATGTCAAAACCAATCACTTTCGACCATCTGGATTAGTCCAGAAGTATCTCGAACGCAGGATAGACTGCCCTGATACTGGACCCCATAATAGACGGACTGCAATTCACGCAGGTTCCGATGGACGGCGGCAGTGACTTAAACCTGCTATATCCGGACACAATCCGCTAATTGGGATAGACCCTACTACAATTCGGCATGGCTGCGCTTCCTTCAAAGGAGTAGCGCCAGGCCCTTACGCCAGGTGCAAAATTTCATTATTACTAGAAGTTGTGTTCTGGTCACCTGACAACTTCCGACGAGAAAAGCTAACCTTTCATGTCGGCCCACTTAAAAGTAGCTATCAAGCATCACTGGGACGGGAAGCTTTCGTCCGCTTCAATGCAATACCACATTATGCGTCTCTTACGCTCAAAATGCCCGGTCCACGTGGCATCATTTCATTAAAAGGTCGCCTGAGACCCCGGACACGGCTGGACGAGTCCGGAATAAATAAGCTAGGGGCTACCTAGCCACACACCCCTTCACAAGGATGAACAGCGTGCACACCTGTCCAGGATACGGCACAACGGAGACACAGGCGCAGACATGCAGTAGGGACCCGTTGCAAGGACTCATTTCAAACTAAGACCCTACGTAAACCTTTCTTACTGTCTCTTGTTGCTATATTCCCCTGGTTTCTCATTATAACCAGAGTGGAGACTGGCGTTTTGGCATCGGCCGCGCCAGAAGAACTTGCCCGTACCAGGACACAAGGGGCTTAGGGCATTGTTTTGCCCGCTATTATAAAGACCGAACACCTTCGGGAGTGTTCGGCGTCTCGATTTAGGCCTTATATGCATCAGCTCCGAATCATGTCTTTGGTCAAATGTTGGGTTTGCCCGGCTCCTGTGTTTTGCTGCCTTACGTTCCGTATCACCGGCTAACGCGGCACCAGGAGAACTACTGCGATTGTGCCCCAGTTCGGCTGGGCGAGCACCTCAGTAGAGAAAGCCGAAAACTGACTGTCATGATACAGCGAGAGACTGGTCAACCACTCGATCGACCATGGGAATGTTTAGAATTCCTCCGCTTTGACGAAGGGCCGTTTCCCGGTCAGGCACATACGCGCCCCAAATTCGGAGAGCGCGGTGCCCCCAGGGGCTATGTCGTACCCCACCCTCGAACTCCATGGCTAAGTGAAAGTGATAAAGCATTATAGTCCGGTTGCCTCGTTTGCTACGCTACCACCTCCTTTACAGGACCGAGACATCGGATTAAGTGTGAAAACGCGCTATTTTTTGCGAACGCCCCCGCACCTTGTGCGTGGGGGCTGAAGCCGACGACTGCCATCTTTCAGGTTATACACATGTATACATGAACAGCCGCATAGGAGATATTCTATTACTTGAATGCACAAGTATAAAAGGCGCTTACATCACAAATATTGTTTTACATCGTAAAAACGTTCATTCGAACGTAACATTTTTAGAGCGCTGCGACTCTATTACACGAGCACCACGCAGCACTTTGCCAAAATATTGCTCGGCGGGTAACCGGCTATCGTCCGAACCCGGGGTCGCAACAGCGGTGGCATCCATCTCTGTCCAATGTGTCTTCACACGGGCAAGTGCCATCCGCGCACCCTCTATGCAGGCCGACTGCTTCATCGCCTTGATATGCGGCACCGCCCCAAGAAATTGCTGCAATAAGCCAAAGTAACTCTTCGGCTTGGGCCTATCCGGCCAGACATGGGTCACTATATCCGTCATAGCAAGCCCGGACAACCTATTCAGCTCAGCCCACTCAGCCAAACGGTCGGCCAGTGGAAGTGAATGCTCCGGACTATGGAATTGAGACCAAAACAGCTCTTCCGTCTCGTGATCCTTCTGGCTTCGAAAATGCAGAACGGCATCCGCCGCACTCGCTGCTAAGTCCATGTAAGGGTCCTCTGGACCCCACAGTTGGCCCAGCTGAGCATACTTTGGATTCGTAAACCTTCGACGCAGCAGGAAAGGCTTGCCAGCTACAATTTCTCCGGCCTGGCGCAGCTCTTCCTTTATAGCCCGCATTGCAGAGCGGGCATCCTTGGCTTCGGCGGTGGCCTTCTCCAGGTCTTCTTGCCCCGCTAGGCGCTCCTTCCCAAGAGCCTCATTGCGATTGGTAGCATCTTTTAACTTCACGGCCATTTCGGCCATCTCTTCCCTGCTTCGGCAGTGTGTGACCCTTTCGGCCGCTAACTCCTCGGCCGCCCTCGAGGCCGCCGCATTACTCCTTCTGGCCTACTCCTTGGCTTGCGCAAGTTCGGTCCGAAGGCTCTCCACAGCAGCGGCACTATCTGCATTTCACACACATGTTGTAAGCAGCTGGCTTCGGCCCCCTTACCAAGTGACCGCATAGAAGCACTTACCTTGCGACTCATCAAGTCGCCTGTTGATCAGCGTGATGTCCGCATCCGCAACAGCGAGTTGCCGCTTTAGTTCAGCAACTCCATCAGTCCGGCTGGCCCCCGGACGGACCGCCACCTGCATTGGCACGGTGGAAATTTAAACCTGCGATTTTGATCCTCGGCACGCTGTCGATTTCGACAACCTACCGAGTCTCAGGGGCTACTATCTATACAGGGCGCATTCTATATGCAAAACTGTTACAAGGTGTGTCATTTTTACGTACCTCAAACCCCGCCAGCAAACTCCTAACGGCATTATGCAACCCGCCTTCGGCGGACGAAATCCTTTCAATCACCATGCTCATCAATGCGTGGTGATCTTCTGAGATAGATGCCTTCTCAAGCAGATCCTTCAGCCGCACACCAGTTGGCGCCAAACTATCCGGCTTTGCCAAACCAGGGGGCTCCCTCCGTGACGACACTTCAGGCTCGTCCGCCCTATCCGACGGCACCCCGGACGGAGGCGTCTCGCTCTCCATCATCTCCGTACGAAGGTCCCCCGAAGACGAGCTCATTTGCGAAGGACGGAGATCCGAACTACAAGGTAAAAACTTTAGTTATCCTCAGAAGCACAAATAGGGATGTCCCTTATAATAAAACTCCTTTCTTTCTACTTACGGCTCGTTGGAGGGCTGATTCCCAAAGGGAGATTGTGCGGCCGGGGCCTCCCCGGACGCAGGGCACTCCGGCGAAGATTTCTTCCCCCGTTTAGGGGCTTTTGCCCCCGGGTCCTCGGAGGTAGTCCTCTTCTCCCCTTGGAGGGAGGGATTTTCGATCCCCCCTCTCTCAAGAACCTCCTTAGGCGAGGTAGTAGCCTTTCTGTTCTCCCCTTCGCCTTCCTCTGGAGGCGCAACCTCAAGCATCCGAACCAGCGCGGAATCCGGCGCGGTCTCGGGGAGGGGGGCCGGACACCATATCAATTTTGCTTCCGCTATCCACTCCTGTTTAGAAGGAAGTTGGTCATAAGGCGAATTATCAGAAGGCAAACAAACGTTATGTCCGAACTTGGAACTACTTACTTGAGTATCCGGGCGATTGCAGCTTAGGCCAGCATCCTCGGTCAATTCTGGACGCGCCTCTTGCGATCCGAAGAATAATTTGTACATCTCCAGGGGTGTCATACCCATGAAGTGTTGAAGAATCCGTGGACCCTCCGGATTGAACTCCCACAGTTGGAGAGGGCGGCGTTTGCAGGGCAGGAGATGCCTAATCAGCATAACCTGCATTACAACCACCATATCGACCTCCCTCGTTTGGAGATCTCGAATCCGGCCCTGCAGTAGGGGCACGTTCTTCGACGGCCCCCAGTTGAGCCCTTGGTTGACCCACGACATCAACCGTCGTGGAGGTCCCGAGCGGAATAAGGGCGGCGGCTTTTGTCTGCGGCCCCTCAGAACGGTAATATAGAACCACTCTTGCTGCCACAGGCCGAGCTCCTCTTGGAAGGAGCCTGCGGGCCACGGGGCATCGGTCCTCCTACTTATGGCCACCCCGCCGCACTCCGCTTGAAGCCCCCCGATCATCTTCGGCGCCACATTGAAGGTCTTCAGCCACAGGCCGAAGTGAGGGGCGACACGGAGGAAGGCTTCGCAGACGACAATAAATGCGGAAATATGGAGGATGGACTCCGGAGCCAAATCGTGGAATTCCAACCCATAGTAAAACATGAGCCCTCTCACAAAAGGATCCATCGGGAAGCCTAAACCCCGACGGAGGTGGGATACAAAGACAACATACTCGCCGGGCTCGGGGGTGGGGATGGCCTGCCCTTCAGCAGGCAACCTGTGCGAAATCTCATAAGCCAGGTACTTGGCCTCCCGCAGCTTTACCACGTCCTCCTCCGTGACGGAGGAGGGCATCCACCAGCCCTGGAGGTCGGAACCAGACATCATTGAAGGTCCGAAGCGCTCAAATCTGGAGCTCTAGGTGCTGGAACTTGGAGCGGGGAGAGGATTTGATGGAGGATTGAAGAAAAGAAACGAGCCTTGGTCCCGTTATAAAGAGGGAGAATACCAAGAGCCGTCTCCGTGACCGTTTGGGACTCGCCTTCGATAGAGGGGGCGTGGCGACGGGCGCGGTTGGGTTACCCACGTCCGTATTGATGAGAATCCCGGATTAAGAGGAAACACGATCTCTGCTTCGACAAGACGTGCCAAGGAAACCGCTTCGCTAAATGCGCTGAGGTGGTAGAGTAAAAAACGATTCAAGTAATGGCTTGGTAGTGGCGTGACATCATGCCGCAAAAAACGTCAGCAGATTGAACTTGTGTATATATTATTCTCTCTACGGTGAAATGTGGAATTTATTTTGCAGAGCCGGATACTATCCTGGTGTTCACAATCTTCTATCATTCGGAGGAGGAACCCGCCTTGCAATGCCAAGCAATATACGCGCCGGACTTATCGTCATTAAAGCCTGGTTCAGGGGCTACTGAGGGAGTCCTGGATTAGGGGGTGTCCGGATAGCCGGACTACCATCATTAGCCGAACTATCATCGGCCGGACTATCATCATCGACCGGACTCCAAGACTATGAAGATACAAGATTGAAGACTTCACTCCGTGTCCGGATGGGACTTTCCTTGGCGTGGAAGGCAAGCTTGGCGATACGGATATGTAGATCTCCTACCATTGTAACCGATCTATGTAACCCTAGCCCTCTCCGGTGTCTATATAAACCGGATGGCTCTAGTCCGTAGGACACGACGACAACAACAATCATACCATAGGCTAGCTTCTAGGGTTTAGCCTCCTTGATCTGTGGTAGATCCACTCTTGTAAACATCCACAATATCAATATCAATCAAGCAGGACGTAGGGTTTTACCTCCATCAAGAGGGCCCGAACCTGGGTAAAACATCGTGTCCCTTATCTCCTGTTACCATCCGCCTAGACGCATAGTTCGGGACCCCCTACCCGAGATCCGCCGGTTTTGACACCGACACTTACCGTTACTAGTCCTATATTGTTTCGGCGGTATTGTGGGATGAAGCGGCCCGGACCGACCTTACATGTACGCTTACGTGAGACAGGTTCCACCGACTGACATGCACTTGTTGCATAAGGTGGCTAGCGGGTGTCTGTCTCTCCGACTTTAGTCGGATCGGATTCCATGAAATGGGTCCTTATGAAGGGTAAATAGCAATTGCCATATCACCGTTGTGGCTTTTGCGTAGGTAAGAAATGTTCTTGCTAGAAACCCATAGCAGCCACGTAAAGCATGCAACAACAATTAGAGGACGTCTAACTTGTTTTTGCAGGGTATGCTATGTGATGTGTTATGGCCAAAAGAATGTGATGAATGATATATGTGATGTATGAGATTGATCATGTTCTTGTAATAGGAATCATGACTTGCATGTCGATGAGTATGACAACCGGCAGGAGCCATAGGAGTTGTCTTAATTTATTGTATGACCTGCGTGTCATTGAAAAACGCCATGTAATTACTTTACTTTATTGCTAACCATTAGCCATAGTAGTAGAAGTAATAGTTGGCGAGACAACTTGATGAAGACACGATGATGGAGATCATGATGATGAAGATCATGGTGTCATGCCGGTGACGAAGGTGATCATGCCACGCCTCAAAGATGGAGATCAAAGGCGCAAGATGATATTGGCCATATCATGTCACTTTATGATTTGCATGTGATGTTTGTCATGTTTACATCTTATTTGCTTAGAACGGTGGTAGCATAAATGAGATGATCCCTCATTAAAAATTTCAAGAAAGTGTTCCCCCTAACTGTGCATCGTTGCGAAAGTTCGTTGTTTCGAAGCACCACATGATGATCGGGTGTGATAGATTCTAACATTCGCATACAACGGGTGTAAGCCAGATTTACACATGCAAAACACTTAGGTTGACTTGACGAGCCTAGCATGTACAAACATGGCCTCGGAACACAAGAGACCGAAAGGTCGAACATGAGTCGTATAGTAGATATGATCAACATGAAGATGTTCACCGATGATGACTAGTCCGTCTCATGTGATGATCGGACACGGCCTAGTTGACTTGGATCATGTATCACTTAGATGACTAGAGGGATGTCTATTTGAGTGGGAGTTCATTAAATAATTTGATTAGATGAACTTAATTATCATGAACATAGTCTAATATATCTTTGAAATATGTCTTGTAGATCAAATGGCCCATGCTAATGTTGCCCTCAACTTCAACGCGTTCCTAGAGAAAACCAAGCTGAAAGACGATGGTTGCAACTATACGGATTGGGTCCAGAACTTGAGGATCATCCTCATAGCTGCCAAGAAAGCATATGTCCTTGAAGCACCGCTAGGTGACGCACCCATTTTCCCAGCAACTCAAGACGTTATGAACGCCTGGTAGTCGCGTAGTGATGATTACTCCCTGGTTCAGTGCAGCATGCTTTACAGCTTAGAACCGGGGCTCCAAAAGCGTTTTGAGCAGCACGGAGCATATGAGATGTTCTAAGAGCTGAAAATGGTTTTCCAAGCTCATGCCCGGGTCGAGAGATATGAAGTCTCCGACAAGTTCTATAGTTGTAAGATGGAGGAAAATAGTTCTATCAGTGAGCATATACTCACTATGTCCGGGTTGCACAACCGTTTGTCTCAGCTGGGAGTTAATCTTCCAGATGACTCGGTCATTCACAGGATCCTCCAGTCGCTCCCACCTAGCTTCAAGAGCTTTGTGATGAACTACAATATGCAGGGGATGGAAAAGTCCATTCCTGAGTTATATTCAATGCTGAAATCAGCGGAGGTGGAAATCAAAAAGGAACCTCAAGTGTTGACGGTGAATAAGACCACTAGTTTCAAGAAAGGCAAGGGTAAAAAGAACTTCAAGAAGGATGGCAAGGGAGTTGCCACGCCCGGTAAATCCATTGCCGGGAAGAAGCCAAACAATGGACCCAAGCCCGAGACTCAATGCTTTTATTGTAAGGGAAATGGTCATTGGAAGCGGAACTGCCCCAAGTACTTAGCGGATAAGAAGGCCGGCAACACCAAAGGTATATGCGATATACATGTTATTGATGTGTACCTTACCAGTACTCGTAGCAGCTCCTGGGTATTTGATACCTGTGCGGTTGCTCATATTTGTAACTCAAAACAGGAGTTGCGGAATAAGCGGAGACTGGCGAAGGACGAGGTGATGATGCGCATCGGGAATGGTTCCAAGGTCGATGTGATCGCCATCGGCATGCTACCTCTACATTTACCTACGGGATTAGGTTTAAACCTCAATAATTGTTATTTAGTGCCAGCTTTGAGCATGAACATTGTATCTGGATCTTGTTTAATGCGAGATGGCTATTTAAATCTGAGAATAATGGTTGTTCTATTTATATGAGAGATATGTTTTATGGTCATGCCCCGCTGGTCAATGGTTTATTCTTATTGAATCTCGAACGTGATGTTACACATATTCATAGTGTGAATACCAAAAGATGTAAGGTTAATAATGATAGTCCAACATACTTGTGGCACTGCCGCCTTGGTCACATTGGTGTCAAACACATGAAGAAACTCCATGCAGATGGACTTTTGGAGTCTCTTGATTATGAATCATTTGACACGTGCGAACCATGCCTCATGGGCAAGATGACCAAGACTCCGTTCCCCGGAACAATGGAGCGAGCAACCAACTTGCTGGAAATAATACATACTGATGTGTGCGGTCCAATGAGCGTTGAAGCTTGCGGTGGCTATCGTTATATTCTCACCCTCACTGATGACTTAAGTAGATATGGGTATGTCTACTTAATGAAACACAAGTCTGAGACATTTGAAGTTCAAGGAATTTCACAGTGAGGTGGATAATCAACATGACAGGAAAATAAAATTCTTACGATCAGATCGTGGAGGAGAATATTTAATTCACGAGTTTGGTACACACTTAAGGAAATGTGGAATTGTTTCACAACTCACGCAGCATGGAACACCTTAGCGCAACGGTGTGTCCGAACATCGTAATCGCACTCTATTGGATATGGTGCAAACTATGATGTCTCTTACTGATTTACCGCTATCATTTTGGGGTTATGCTTTAGAGACAGCCACATTCACTTTAAATAGGGCACCGTCTAAATCCGTTGAGACGACACCGTATGAATTATGGTTTGGGAAGAAACCTAAGCTGTAGTTTCTAAAAGTTTGGAGATGCGATGCTTATGTCAAGAAACTTCAACCTGAAAAGCTCGAACCCAAGTCGGAAAAATGTGTGTTCATATGATACCCTAAGGAAACCATTGGGTATACCTTCTACCTCAGATCCAAAGGCAAGATCTTTGTTGCCAAGAACGGATCCTTTCTGGAGAAAGAGTTTCTCTCGAAAGAAGTAAGTGGGAGGAAAGTAGAACTTGATGAAGTACTACCTCTTGAACCGAAAAGTAGCGCAGCTCAGGAAGATGTTTCTATGGTGCCTGCACCGACTAGAGAGGAAGTTAATGATGATGATCAAGGAACTCCAGATCAAGTTTCTACTGAACTTCGTAGGTCCACAAGGGCACATTCCGCACTAGAGTGGTACGGCAACCCTGTCCTGGAAATCATGTTGTTAGACAACGGTGAACCTTTGAACTATGAAGAAGCGATGGCGGGCCCATATTCCAACAAATGGCTTGAAGCCATGAAATCCGAGATAGGATCAATGTATGAAAACAAAGTATGGACTTTGACAGACTTGGCCGATGATCGGCGAGCCATAGAAAATAAATGGATCTTTAAGAAGAAGACTGACGCGGATGGTAATGTGACCATCTATAAAGCTTGGCTTGTCGCTAAGGGTTATCGACAAGTTCAAGGGGTTGACTACGATGAGACCTTCTCACCGTAGTGAAGCTAAAGTCCGTCCGAGTCATGTTAGCAGTTACCACATTCTATGATTATGAGATATGGCAAATGGACGTCAAAACGGCATTCCTTAACGGTTTCCTTAAGGAAGAATTGTATATGATGCAGCCGGAAGGTTTTGTTGATCCTAAGAATGTTGACAAGGTTTGCAAGCTCCAGCGCTCCATCTATGGGCTGGTGCAAGCATCTCGGAGTTGGAACATTCGCTTTGATGAAATGATCAAAGCGTTTGGGTTTATGAAGACTTATGGAGAAGCCTGTGTTTACAAGAAAGAGAGTGGGAGCTCTATAGCATTTCACATATTATATGTGGATGACATACTATTGATGGGAAATGATATAGAACTTTTGGAAAGCACAAAGGCCTACTTTAATAAGTGTTTTTCAATGAAGAACCTTGGAGAAGTTGCTTACATATTAGGCATCAAGATCTATAGAGATAGATCGAGACGCCTCATCGGTCTTTCACAAAGCACATACCTTGATAAGATATTGAAGAAGTTTAATATGGATCAGTCCAAGAAGGGGTTCTTTCCTGTATTGCAAGGTTTGAGAATGAGCACGGCTCAATGCCCGACCTTGGCAGAAGATAGAGAAAAGATGAGTGTCATCCCCTATGCCTCAGCCATAGGGTCTATTATGTATGCCATGATGTGTACCAGACCTGATGTGAACCTTGTCGTAAGTTTGGTAGGGAGGTACCAAAGTAATCCCGGCATGGAACACTAGACAGCGGTCAAGAATATCCTGAAGTACCTGAAAAGGACTAAGGATATGTTTCTCGTTTATGGAGGTGACAAAGAGCTCATCGTAAAGGGTTACGTTGATGCTAGCTTCAACACAGATCTGGATGACTCCAAGTCACAAACCGGATACGTGTATATTTTGAATGGTGGGGAAGTCAGCTGGTGCAGTTGCAAGCAAAGCGTCGTGGCGGGATCACATGTGAAGCGGAGTACATGGCAGCCTCGGAGGCAGGACGTGAAGCAATCTGGATGAAGGAGTTCATTACCGACCTAGGAGTTATTCCCAATGCGTCGGGCCTGATGACTCTCTTCTATGACAACACTAGAGCTATTGCCCTTGCCAAGGAGCCTAGGTTTCACAATAAGACCAGGCATATCAAGCGTCGCTTCAACTCCATTTGTGAAAATGTTCAAGATGGAGACATAGATATTTGTAAAGTACATACGGACCTGAATGTCGCAGATCCGCTCACTAAACCTCTTCCACGGGCAAAACATGATCAACACCAAAACTCTATGGGTGTTCGATTTATCACAATGTAACTAGATTATTGTCAGGACCCCGACTCAATGCCACATCGATCTAGCATGTAACACCTCATATCACTTTGCGGCCTCACGCACGGTATTCCCACGGGTGTCGCCTTACCTTTGCCCGGAACCGTTTGCGCCTTTTGGCACACGTATATGATAGTGTCGCTAGCATCCATATGATAAGGAGCCCGGGCTGACATGGCTAGTCGTAAACCCAAAGTGGCAGAGACTTACAGGGACAGGCATCCATGACCCAGCATCGAACGTGTCGGTCATCAGCGAGTGAATCCAGGCTGTAGCACTGGGCTAGCAGGACTCCGGTGAACCGGGCTGTAGCAGGCTAATAGGACTCCGGTATTCATCGCGTGACATTTCCCCGAAGGAACAGACACAGGAACGAAGAAGGACACATGCCGGCCAGCCTAAGTGTTCCGGAGCAGTAGCAAGCTACCATGGCTCAGTGGAAAACACTAGGAGACATTTCCCGGTAAGAGAGGCTACTAAGGATAAACAACTAGATAGTCAGATCCCACACATACCAAGCATTTCAATAACATACACACAATATGCTCGATATGTGCAAATACAACATGGCATCACAACATGACTCTACGACTCAAGTATTTATTCAATAGGCTCCGGGGAGCGAGATATTACAATCATGGGTCTCATGACCCAACATTCAGAGCATACAAGTCAAAGCACATGCGGAAGCTTAATATGTCTGAGTACAGACATCTACAAATGAAAAAGGCTAAGAAGCCTAACTATCTACCAGATCCTGCCGAGGGCACAAGATCGTAGCTGAGGTATCAAGCTAAACGTCGAAGTCCACGCGGAACTACTAGCGAGACCGAAGTCTCTCTGCAAAAACATAAAATAGGCAAACGTGAGTACAAATGTACCCAGCAAGACTTACATCAGAACTAACTACATATGCATCATTATCAACAAAGGGGATGGTGGGGGTTTAACTGCAGCAAGCCAGCTTTGACTCGGTGGCTATCCTGAACTGCGACTGCAAGTAACTCTTCTGAGGTGGCGCACACGAGTCCACATATTCACCATATCAATACACCACTATAGATCCGCTCCCGTCTCCCTACGAGAACGCCATCCATAGCACTCACGCTTATCTTGCGTATTTTAGGGTATCCACTTTCACTTGTCTATGAACTGATATAAGTAACCCAGAAGTCCTTTACCACGGACACGGCTATTCGAATAGATGATGTTAACCCTGCAGGGGTGTACTTCTTCATGCATGTTTCCACCACTTAGCGTCTGCACACGACATGTGCTCGGCAGACTTCAAGTGAAAGCCAACGTGGGTGTAGACCACGACCTACCTAAACACTCAAGTCTCTAGTCCAGGTTTATCGCCTATTCGGGTTCCATCCGCGAGGAGATCCGGCCGGAGTTTCGCTCACAGCCCCAAACGATGTGAACAGGGTTCCATGACACCAAACGGGCGCCCGGTATACCCGGCCACGTGCCTACCGCATCACAGCCCACCCCTCGGGTCAGCGCTGCCCACGGCCTCCAGCATACTACAAACACCAGAAACTACTTGCAACTCCTGGACAGAGGACAAGGGTGATTAAGAAGTCGAGCGGGGTCATATTTCAGGGCCCAATGCATGGTAGTAGCTGAATCATGGATCACAAACACAGAACTCAGTTCCTAAGGACGGCTTCAATGAGACAACCCACCATGTACTCCTACATGGCCTCTCACCGCTACCTTTACCAAATCGTGTTCACACACTTAGCTCATACACAGTAGGACATGTTCACACACCTCTGATTCATCCCCAATGAATCAGACCTGACTCAACTCTAAGCAGTAGCAGGCATGAAAAACAAGCATGAATGAGTAGGCACAACAGGGCTCAAACAACTCCTACTCATGCTAGTGGGTTTCATCTATTTACTGTGGCAATGACAGGTCATGCAGAGGATAAAGGGGTTCAGCTACCGCAGCAAGTAACAAATGAATCGTTGTTGTCCTAATGCAGTAAAAGAGAGCAGGAGCGAGAGAGTGGGATTGTATCGGAATGAACAAGGGGGTTTTGCTTGCCTGGAGCTTCTGAAGATAATATAGTTCTTCATCGGTGTCATCGAACTCATCGTCGGTACGTCGTCTACTGAGAGGGGACAAACACCGACAAACAAAGGAGAAACACAATCAATGCCATGCAACAATATGATGCATGAAGATGACATGGCAATATGCTGTTGATTGGCCTAATGCATCTAGCAACAAGTTAAATGGGGTTGGTTTGAACACTAGGTTCAAATTCAAACTCCATTTGTGAGAGTTTAAATGCCATTTAATTGATTTGACCTGATCAGCAGGTAGAAGTTGTTCTAACATGCATGAAAATGATACAGATGGATAGATTGGATTTTTCTGATCATTTTTCATATATATTTTGTTTGATTTGGAGTTACGGTTGAATTACTATGAATTTTTGAAGTTTGCAACATTTTCTGGAATTCCTATATAAGAATAAATCCAGGAAAGGATTTACTGCGTCAGCCTGGCGTCAGTGTGATGTCAGCGGTCAACTGAGACGGACCAGGTCAAACTGACTAGTGGGTCCCGCATGTCAGTACCTAAACTAGGTTTAGTTAACCCTAATCTCGGTTAGTTAGCGGGGCGACCCCACCTGTCATTGAGCCAGGAGAGGACAAACCCCTGGTCAACTGGGGCTAACGCGTCGGCGGCTCGACGCCGGCAACGACAGGTGTGGCGGATGGGCTCGGGTTCGCTCCTACGGCGCCCAAATCGACGAAGGAGAGCATCTACGAGCTTCTGGTGATCCCGCGCATCCAACGGTGCAAACGGGGTGAGCTGGGATGGCCGGAAAAGTGGCCGGCGACGAGGTTTAGCGGCGGCAGCAGCTCGGGCATTCTCGGGGTGGCGCTACAGAGCTCGGGAGGAGGCTCTATGGGTGGCAACGGGCTCATGAGAACGTGCTGAGCACGATGGTGTGCTCAAACACAAAGTGCGGTGGCTGTGGCCACGGCGGCGACTTGGCCGGCGGAACCGAGCTCACGGCTCCGGTGGAATCGGTGGCTACATGGTGCAAATAACGCGGGGAAGAGAGGGGTTAGTGGCAGGAGCTCACAGAGGTTTGAACGGGGCGGACGATGAACTCGGGGAGGCGTCAGGGAGGGCACACAGTCGCCGGCGATCTCGGCGGTCGAAGCTTGAAGAAGAGGTCGGGGAAGCCGCTGCAGGGCGCGTCCGCTCGTGTGGCTTGGCGGGGACGGTGTAGAGGTCAGCGGCGGAGCTTCTGGACCTGGCGGCAGGGCGAGGGAGGGCTGGTGGCTGCGGCTATGGCGAACGGCGTGTTCGGGTGGCTGCGTGCGAGAGAAACAGAGGAGGGGGGAAGCACGGGAGAGAGTGAGAGAGCGGTCGGGGCTGCGTGGCGTCGCGAGGGAGGTCCAGGGCGACGAGGGGAAAGCGGCAGGAAGCAGGAGGTGGCACGGACGCGTGCCGGCGTGCAGCGAACACACGCCTTGCGTCCTTCTGGCGCGAGGTGGGGGGACGACTGGCAGATGGGCCTGGTGGGCTACTACAGTGCCAGGCCGGCTAGGTAAGCGCCAGGTATTCTCTCTCTCTCTTTTGTTAATGTTTTTCTATTTTTCTGTAACTTCAGGGCTTTATTAAAAATGCCAGGGCATTTCCAAAAATCATGAAACTAATCATGGCTACTGTTTAGAATATAACCAACAATAAACATTTTAGTTTATGATTATTTGAGCATTTAAAATATTGTATAGCATTTAAATGCCCAAATGCAAATAGAGTATGATTTAA
Organism: Triticum dicoccoides; assembly: GCF_002162155.2. Classification (NCBI taxonomy): domain Eukaryota; kingdom Viridiplantae; phylum Streptophyta; class Magnoliopsida; order Poales; family Poaceae; genus Triticum; species Triticum dicoccoides. The sequence goes on along the minus strand of NC_041383.1, from coordinate 689,598,993 downwards.
TTCAGAGCCCAATATGTCCTGCAAAAATATAAACCATTTTTGGTAGATGCTTCCACCTCAAACCAGAAATGTTGAACATTTTTAGAGGGCATTTTGAGTTCAAAGAAAAAGATTTTATTTTGACCCTAGTTGGATTCATTTGGTGCTAGGGTTTAAACAATCCCCATTTCAAGTTCCTTTAAATTTAAACATGATGCATGGATGCTTATGCAGAGACAAGCAAGGCCTGAACTGGGGACGTGACAACTCACCCCCACTAAACAAGAATCTCGTCCCGAGATTCAAGCGTAGGGTAAGATGAAAGGGGAGCGCAAACTAACATAATCTTCACGATCCAGGTTGCACTTCAAATGAACGTTGATTCGATCACCATCATTATCTTGATGTCTTGCTCCGAGAACTCCAACCGACATGACAACGAGAGGAGAAAGAAAACTCTAGAAGGATCAATCTTCTCAAAGGTCGAACAACTCAGGATTAACTCACGGAATGAGACATAGCAACATCTCTCGAGCTGAGAGACGAAGCACACCTCTAGAGGAATGGAGTGGAACAAATGACGGAGGTTTACCAAGTAGACTACAATTCCACCTTTAAGAAGGTGTTGAACGGTTGTCAATGTAGTGAGGAGTTGAATTGCCTTGATACCATAACGAGACATCTTAGAGGAGGTGACTCGTAGAATATATCCCCCCAAGTGGCAAAAAGAATTACCTTGATTCAGAGATCATTGAAACTCTTTATACCAGCCTAAAGAAAATCACAATCGATCATTTGAAGGAGTCCGAAAAAATGACATTCTCGGGCCAGAATGGATGATGTGGATTACCTTGTTGAAAACAACACAAGGGATGATTTTAGTAACTGGGGAGAAACCCAACAGCAGAGAGTGATTCCACTATTGGAATGGTTATAGCATAACCGGGGAAACTGAGAACAATCTCGGTTAGTAACTATGATAGCACCTAATGCTTGTGCGTGCTTTCAAGAACTTGAGCATCTCCATAATCATCAAGGTTTTACCAACATCCGTGTCAAAGGTGCTGACAACACAACATACTACCATGATGAATAGCGATGGACGATGCAGATGCAAAGGAAGATAACACTTTCTCAGATCTCACCTTAGCGAGGCCAAGGGGCAAAATCTGGATGATCGACCGAGAGGCATTTAGCACTCCGCTTCTAATGTTCCCCTTGATGTGCTAGCATAACCCATTCATTGAAATGGTTTAGTATCTAGAACATCAAGTAAAAGGTCGGACTTCGGAAACACAAAAATCCATAAGGCACAACTAGGGGGGTAATCCTACGAAGTCCTTAGGGGGAGGTGGCCAACTTTCTCAATCAAGATACTACAATAACAGTTCTTCCGGTTGGGAGTGTTGGCCACGACATCCACTTTACCGGTTACAGAGAGACCAGTATTATAGTTCTTGGGAAACGTTCCAACCATCATATCTGCCTAAGATTCAGATCTGGTTGGTGTTAGAATAGTCCAGACCCATCAAGTCTAGAAAGGAAAATGAAAGTTTGCAACACAAATCGACAAGATGACATTGCGAGATTCTCGGGAAATTAACTACGATAGAAAGCTCCAAAACACGAGCCGGTTCTGCTACAAACATGCGAACACGCTGCCTCAGGCAAGCATGACCAAGTAGTAGTCTTATAACTAAACACTACCAAGTTCAGAGGGGGAACCATCATCGAGGATATTGAAGTCCTTGCATAAGTCTTGCTCTTAAGAAGAGACTTCTTCTCCTTGAACAAATCAATCAGTGGCTTGGTGTGCTAGGAATACATATAGAATGAAGGTTGCAAGTCTCCGAACCACAGAATACTTCGCACGTATGCATGACCGATTTGGGATGATTCCAAAGGAAGCAACATTGACTTTCTCGAATCCACGGTGGCAACTTGCATCAAATGCACATGAACTAGAGGAAGTCACTTCTTACATCCGAACATATGCTTCATGAGCTAGCATGAACAAATGCTTTAAAAAGTTTCCAACACTAGCTTAATGTTCAGCAAAGTTATGGAGAGGACAAGGATGTTGTCGATGGGCTCAACAACAATTCATCCAGATTTCCATATAAATGGAATTCCACAATTATGTGAACATGGTGATAGCATTGGTCAGACCAAAAGATATAATGGAGTATGCTCGAGGAGGAACCACGAGTAAGACAACATTACGAACATCGTTGGTTCTGATTTGATTTGAGAATAGCCCATACCCAAATCAAAGTTTTGATAAGGTAATAGGTCCAACAACTGATCACAGGGACCGATCGATGAAGATATCATCTTTCTTCAACACACATACAAGATATCCCTTAAGATGAACTAAATCAGACAAGCTTCCATCTTCCAACTCTCCAAGTTGTTGTTTAGCTTGACCAAACAGCCCAGGGGTATGCAACACAGATTCTTGGAGAATGGGTGGTTTATGTGAAACCAACTTGATCACGAACTCAACATAGCGGTCAGGTGACAACCTGGTAATACTTCCGAGAAGATATTCGGAACATCACGAACCACCGATATGCTATTAAACTCGAGAACAATCTTGCTTTTTAGGGCAAGATGATATGATCAAAAGAGCAAGGGATTGACAAAATCCAAACTCAACGACCAAAGAGTGCACCGGAAATAGGGACTAGGTAGCACAATCAACCTTAGGGTGACGATTCAGTAACCAACACGCTAAGAATGAGGTTATTGTCCATTTAACTACCAAGCAACAGAGTTGCTAGGAGTATAGATTTCACACATCACGTTTCACTTGGCGGCGTTCCGGTTACAATAACACGGAAACCGAGGAATGAACAATAATGTCAAGAAGTATTACTGCGTCAAGAATTCATAAGAGATGGTGCAATCCTCATGATATTCCTGATGTAAAGTGGGTTATACTTCAGGTAGAACGGATCAAAAGCTGGGTTAGTATTTTGATCTGCGGAGTATGACTACTTTGGCCCAATCCTGGATATGGATGAGGTACTGGAGTTCATTTCTCCTAGTCATTCTGTAATAGAATGGCTTGACGGGACCACAAGAATAATAGGCATCGATGAACGATTGCACGCATACTCTTGACTATCAATTGGTAGACGAGGGTCGGAAGACAACTAAAGCGGGACAACTCAAAGGAACATACGGTTTTCTAAGTTGTGGATGCATAGGTTAGAATGTCGAACGAGTTCAACATATTTCTTCCGGATAACCCATGCAGAAAAGTAGAACTGGCAGCGTCGCAATATAGAATGGAGAACCCATCGAGGGCACTCCTGTTGTGATCTTTTGATCCAACAAACTTCTGCCATAAAGTGGTTCATAGTATTTGGAAGAAGGAAATACCACGAACTTCGAGGACTATTGCAAAGGTTACTAATTTCCTAAAGGAACGAGCAAACACTATCAACATGAAGTAAGTAGGGTGGATCTAGGGTCAAGAACCCAGGAATAGAATTCCTACTAACTAAGTGGCATCACGGGATGCTTTCGAGAATAATGGCCAGAATCATCACACTGGGACACAAAACATGGCTAAGTTACTAGATGATCCCCTAGGACACCTAGGGTCATAATAATAATTCCAACATATATGTCGAGGCAATAGAATACCTCAGCTCAGCAATTAGTGTGATTAACCTGGCCCAAAGGAACATAAAAACCAGAGGAAAAGGGTTTGCAAGTGCATCAGATTGTTTAGAAACCTGGGATGACTCGGACAGCATAACGACTGTAAATGCTCAAAATGATTTGAGACATCCTGCAAAATAGTGTTATGACCACTCAACATCCCAATAACAAGGTTCTGAGATCAACTAACAACACACGGAAGTAGTAGGAACTGAACTGGGGCTTGAAACCAACAATCATATAAGTCTATGGATTAGTAACACGTGATCCTGATAGAAAGAAGAGAAAGCCTAGTTCCTTAACCCCACAGGAAAGATAAGATGACTCAGATCAGAAGTGCATGAGGTATAAGGAGTAAAAAAGAGCCTTACGTTCCATCCCACAATCAATTCCCTTGCATAACTAAAGAATTTCTAGACTCAACTTCGACCAGTTTGGCTTGGTAATCCTACAGGCAGTCAGACTCTGATACCAAAGCTGTTAGGACCCCGACTCAATGCCACATCGATCTAGCATGTAACACCTCATATCACTTTGCAGCCTCACGCACGGTATTCCCACAGGTGTCGCCTTACCTTTGCCCGGAACCGTTTGCGCCTTTTGGAACATGTATATGATAGTGTCGCTAGCATCCATATGATAAGGAGCCCGGGATGACATGGCTAGTCGTAAACCCAAAGTGGCACAGACTTACAGGGACAGGCATCCATGACCCAGCATCGAACGTGTCGGTCATCAGCGAGTGAATCCAGGCTGTAGCACTGGGCTAGCAGGACTCCGGTGAATCGGGCTATAGCAGGCTAACGGGACTCCGGTATTCATCGCGTGACATTTCCCCGAAGGAACAGACACAGGAACGAAGAAGGACACATGCCGGCCAGCCTAAGTGTTCCGGAGCAGTAGCAAGCTACCATGGCTCAGTGGAAAACACTAGGAGACATTTCTCGGTAAGAGAGGCTACTAAGGATAAACAACTAGATAGTCAGATCCCACACATACCAAGCATTTCAATAACATACACACAATATGCTCGATATGTGCAAATACAACATGGCATCACAACATGACTCTACGACTCAAGTATTTATTCAATAGGCTCCGGGGAGCGAGATATTACAATCATGGGTCTCATGACCCAACATTCAGAGCATACAAGTAAAAGCACATGCGGAAGCTTAATATGTCTGAGTACAGACATCTACAAATGAAAAAGGCTAAGAAGCCTGACTATCTACCAGATCCTGCCGAGGGCACAAGATCGTAGCTGAGGTATCAAGCTAAACGTCGAAGTCCACGCGGAACTACTAGCGAGACCGAAGTCTCTCTGCAAAAACATAAAATAGGCAAATGTGAGTACAAATGTACCCAGCAAGACTTACATCAGAACTAACTACATATGCATCATTATCAACAAAGGGGATGGTGGGGGTTTAACTGCAGCAAGCCAGCTTTGACTCGGTGGCTATCCTGAACTGCGACTGCAAGTAACTCTTCTGAGGTGGCGCACACGAGTCCACATATTCACCATATCAATACACCACTATAGATCCGCTCCCGTCTCCCTACGAGAACGCCATCCATAGCACTCACGCTTATCTTGCGTATTTTATGGTATCCACTTTCACTTGTCTATGAACTGATATAAGTAACCCAGAAGTCCTTTACCGCGGACACGGCTATTCGAATAGATGATGTTAACCCTGCAGGGGTGTACTTCTTCATGCATGTTTCCACCACTTAGCGTCTGCACACGACATGTGCTCGGCAGACTTCAAGCGAAAGCCGACGTGGGTGTAGACCACGACCTACCTAAACACTAAAGTCTCTAGTCCAGGTTTATCGCCTATTCGGGTTCCATCCGCGAGGAGATCCGGCCGGAGTTTCGCTCACAGCCCCAAACGATGTGAACAGGGTTTCGTGACACCAAACGGGCGCCCGGTATACCCGGCCACGTGCCTACCGCATCACAGCCCACCCCTCGGGTCAGCGCTGCCCACGGCCTCCAGCATACTACAAACACCAAAAACTACTTGCAACTCCTGGACAGAGGACAAGGGTGATTAAGAAGTCGAGCGGGGTCATATTTCAGGGCCCAATGCATGGTAGTAGCTGAATCATGGATCACAAACACAGAACTCAGTTCCTAAGGACGTCTTCAATGAGACAACCCACCATGTACTCCTACATGGCCTCTCACCGCTACCTTTACCAAATCGTGTTCACACACTTAGCTCATACACAGTAGGACATGTTCACACACCTCTGATTCATCCCCAATGAATCAGACCTGACTCAACTCTAAGCAGTAGCAGGCATGAAAAACAAGCATGAATGAGTAGGCACAACAGGGCTCAAACAACTCCTACTCATGCTAGTGGGTTTCATCTATTTACTGTGGCAATGACAGGTCATGCAGAGGATAAAGGGGTTCAGCTACCGCAGCAAGTAACAAATGAATCGTTGTTGTCCTAATGCAGTAAAAGAGAGCAGGAGCGAGAGAGTGGGATTGTATCAGAATGAACAAGGGGGTTTTGCTTTCCTGGCACTTCTGAAGATAATATAGTTCTTCATCAGTGTCATCGAACTCATCATCGGTACGTCATCTACTGAGAGGGGACAAACACCAACAAACAAAGGAGAAACACAATCAATGCCATGCAACAATATGATGCATGAAGATGACATGGCAATATGCTGTTGATTGGCCTAATGCATCTAGCAACAAGTTAAATGGGGTTGGTTTGAACACTAGGTTCAAATTCAAACTCCATATGTGAGAGTTTAAATGCTATTTAATTGATTTGACCTGATCAGTAGGTAGAAGTTGTTCTCACATGCATGAAAATGGTACAGATGGATAGATTGGATTTTTCTGATCATTTTTCATATATAATTTGTTTGATTTGGAGTCACGGTTGAATTACTATGAATTTTTGAAGTTTGCAACATTTTCTGGAATTCCTATATAAGAATAAATCCAGAAAAGGATTTACAGCGTCAGCCTGGCGTCAGTGTGACGTCAGCGGTCAACTGAGACGGACCAGGTCAAACTGACCAGTGGGTCCCGAGTGTTAGTAGCTAAACTAGGTTTAGTTAACCCTAATCTCGGTTAGTTAGCGGGGCGACCCCACCTGTCATTGAGCCAGGAGAGGTCAAACCCCTGGTCAACTGGGGCTAACGCGCCGGCGGCTCGACGCCGGCGACGACAGGTGTGGCGGATGGGCTCGGGTTTGCTCCTACGGCGCCCAAATCGACGAAGGAGAGCATCTACGAGCTTCTGGTGATCCCGCGCATCCAACGGTGCAAACGGGGTGAGCTGGGATGGCCGGAAAAGTGGCCGGCGACGAGGTTTAGCAGCGGCAGCAGCTCGGGCATTCTCGGGGTGGCGCTACAGAGCTCGGGAGGAGGCTCTGCGGGTGGCTACGGGCTCATGAGAACGTGCTGAGCACGGTGGTGTGCTCAGACACAAAGTGCGGTGGTTGTGGCCACAGCGGCGACTTGGCCGGCGGAACCGAGCTCACGGCTCCGGTGGAATCGGTGGCTACATGGTGCAAATAACGCGGGGAAGAGAGGGGTTAGTGGCAGGAGCTCACAGAGGTTTGAACGGGGCGGACGACGAACTCGGGGAGGCGTCAGGGAGGGCACACGGTCGCCGGCGATCTCGGCGGCCGAAGCTTGAAGAAGAGGTCGGGGAAGCCGCTGCAGGGCGCGTCCGCTCGTGTGGCTTGCCGGGGACGGTATAGAGGTCAGCGGCGAAGCTTCTGGACCTGGCGGCAGGGTGAGGGAGGGCTGGTGGGTGCGGCTATGGCGAACGGCAGCGACGGCGCGTTCGGGTGGCTGCGCGCGAGAGAAACAGAGGAGGGGGGAAGCACGGTAGAGAGTGAGAGAGCGGTCGGGGCTGCGTGGCGTCGCGAGGGAGGTCCAGGGCGACGAGGGGAAAGCGGCAGGAAGCAGGAGGTGGCACGGGCGCGTGCCGGCGTGCGGCGAACACACACCTCGCGTCCTTCTAGCGCGAGGTGGGGGGGGAACGACTGGCAGATGGGCCTGGTGGGCTGCTACAGTGCCAGGCCGGCCAGGTAAGCGCCAGGTATTCTCTCTCTCTCTCTTTTGTTAATGTTTTTCTATTTTTCTGTAACTTCAGGGCTTTATTAAAAATGCCAGGGCATTTCCAAAAATCATGAAACTAATCATGGCTACTGTTTAGAATATAACCAACAATAAACATTTTAGTTTATGATTATTTGAGCATTTAAAATATTGTATAGCATTTAAATGCCCAAATGCAAATAGAGTATGATTTAATTTAGAGCCCAATATGTCCTGCAAAAATATAAACCATTTTTGGTAGATGCTTCCACCTCAAACCAGAAATGTTGAACATTTTTAGAGGGCATTTTGAGTTCAAAGAAAAAGATTTTATTTTGACCCTAGTTGGATTCATTTGGTTCTAGGGTTTAAACAATCCCCATTTCAAGTTCCTTTAAATTTAAACATGATGCATGGATGCTTATGCAGAGACAAGCAAGGCCTGAACTGGGGATGTGACAATTATTGACTCTAGTGCAAGTGGGAGACTGTTGGAAATATGCCCTAGAGGCAATAATAAAATGGTTATTATTATATTTCCTTGTTCATGATAATTGTCTATTGTTCATACTATAATTGTATTAACCGGAAACCGTAATGCATGTGTGAATACATCGACCACAATATGTCCCTAGTGAGCCTCTAGTTAACTAGCTTGTTGATCAATAGATGGTTATGGTTTCCTGACCATGGACATTGGATGTCATTGATAACGGGATCACATCATTAGGAGAATGATGTGATGGACAAGACCCAATCCTAAGCATAGCACAAGATCATGTAGTTCGTTTGCTAAGAGCTTTTCTAATGTCAAGTATCATTTCCTTAGACCATGAGATTGTGTAACTCCCGGATACCGTAGGATTGCTTTGAGTGTACCAAACGTCACAACGTAATTGGGTGGCTATAAAGGTGCACTACAGGTATCTCCGAAAGTGTCTGTTGGGTTGGCACGAATCGAGACTGGGATTTGTCACTCCGTATGACGGAGAGGTATCTCTGGGCCCACTCGGTAATGCATCATCATAATGAGCTCAATGTGACTAAGTAGTTAGTCACGGGATCATGCATTATGTAAGGAGTAAAGAGACTTGCCGGTAATGAGATTGAACGAGGTATTGGGATACTGCTGATCGAATCTCAGGCAAGTAACATACCGATTGACAAAGGGAATTGTATACGGGATTAATTGAATCCCCGACATCGTGGTTCAACCGATGAGATCATCGTGGAACATGTGGGAACCAACATGGCTATCCAGATCCTGTTGTTGGTTATTGGCCGGAGAGATGTCTCGGTCATGTCTGCATGATTCCCGAACCCGTAGGGTCTACACACTTAAGATTTGGTGATGCTAGAGTTGTTATGGGAAATAGTATGTGGTTACCGAATGTTGTTTGTAGTCCCAGATGAGGTCCCGGACGCCACGAGGAGATCCGAAATGGTCTGGAGATAAAGATTTATATATGGGAAGTCCTTATTCGGTCACCGGAAGTGTTCGAGGGTTTATCAGTATTGTATCGGGACCACCGAAAGGGTTCCGGGGGTCCACCGGGACCGTCCACCTTCCCCGGAGGGCCCTATGGATTGAATATGGAGGGGAACCAGCCCCTAGGTGGGTTGGGCGCCAAACCCCCCTAGGGCCCATGCGCCTAGGGTTGGGGGGAAACCCTAAAGGGGGCGCCCCCCTTGGCTTGGGGGGCAAGCCTCCCCCCTTGCCCCCCCTCTAGATCCATCTGGAGGGGGCCGCCCCCCTCTCCCTTGCCCCTATAAATAGAGGGGAGGTAGGAGGGCTGCTACACCCTTCCCCTGGTGCAACCCTCCCCCTCTCCAACACCTCCTCCTCCGTAGTGCTTGGCGATGCCCTGCCGGAGAACTGCAAGCTCCACCACCACGCCGTCGTGCTGCCGGAGCTCTCCCTCAACTTCTCCTCTCCCCTTGCTGGACCAATAAGGAGGAGACGTCCCCGGGCTATACGTGTGTTGAACGCGGATGCACCGTCCGTTCGGCGTTAGATCAGATCTTCCGTGATTTGAATCGCCGCGAGCACGACTCCATCATCCGCGCTCTAGTAACGCTTCCGCTTAGCGATCTTCAAAGGTATGAAGATGCACATCCTCTCTCTCTCTCTTGTTGCTAGAATATCCTAGATTGATCTTGGTGATACGTTGGAGAATTTTGAATTATTGCTACGTTCCCCAACATCAATACCTAGTCCAATCTCGTTACCGGCAAGTCTCTTTACTCGTTCCGTAATGCATCATCCTGTAACTAACTCATTAGTCACATTGCTTGCAAGGCTTATAGTGATGTGCATTACCGAGAGGGCCCAGAGATACCTCTCCGACAATCGGAGTGACATACTAATCTCGATCTATGCCAACTCAACAAACACCATCGGAGACACCTATAGAGCATCTTTATAATCACCCAGTTACGTTGTGACGTTTGATAGCACACAAAGTGTTCCTCCGGTATTCGGGAGTTGCATAATTTCATAGTCATAGGAACATGTATAAGTCATGAAGAAAGCAATAGCAACATACTAAAACAATCAAGTGCTAAGCTAACGGAATGGGTCAAGTCAATCACATCATTCTCTAATGATGTGACCCCATTAATCAAATGATAACTCATGACTATGGCTAGGAAACTTAACCATCTTTGATTAACGAGCTAGTCAAGTAGAGGCATACTAGTGACACTCTGTTTATCTATGTATTCACACATGCACTAAGTTTCTGGTTAATACAATTCTAGCATGAATAATAAACATTTATCATGATATAAGGAAATATAAATAACAACTTTATTATTGCCTCTAGGGCATATTTCCTTCTGTCTCCCACTTGCACTAGAGTCAATAATCTAGATTACACAGTAATGATTCTAACACCCATGGAGTCTTGGTGCTGATCTTGTTTTGCTCGTGAGAGAGGCTTAGTCAATGGGTCTGCAACATTCAGATCCGTATGTATCTTGCAAATGTCCATGTCTCCTTCCGACACTTGATGACGGATGGAATTGAAGTGTCTTTTGATGTGCTTGGTTCTCTTGTGAAATCTGGATTCCTTTGCCAATGCAATTGCTCCAGTATACAAAAGATTTTCATTGGACCCGATGCACTAGGTATGACACCTAGATCGGGTATGAACTCCTTCATCCAGACTCCTTCATTTGCTGCTTCCGAAGCAGCTATGTACTCCGCTTCACATGTAGATTCCGCCACAACGCTTTGCTTAGAACTGCACCAACTGATAGCTCCACCGTTCAATATAAATACGTATCCGGTTTGTGACTTAGAGTCATCCGGATCAGTGTCAAAGCTTGCATCGATGTAACCATTTACAATGAGCTCTTTGTCACCTCCATAAATGAGAAACATATCCTTAGTCCTTTTCAGGTATTTCAGGATGTTTTTGACCGCTGTCCAGTGATCCAGTCCTGGATTACTTTGGTACCTCCCTGCTATACTAATAGCAAGGCACACATCAGGTCTGGTACACAGCATTGCATACATGATAGAGCCTATGGCTGAAGCATAGGGAACATCTTTCATTTTCTCTCTATCTTCTGCAGTGGTTGGGCGTTGAGTCTAACTCAACTTCACACCTTGTAACACAGGCAAGAACCCTTTCTTTCCTTGATCCATTTTGAACTTCTTCAAAACTTTATCAAGGTATGTGCTTTGTGAAAGTCCAATTAAGCGTCTTGATGTATCTCTATAGATCTTGATGCCCAATATATAAGCAGCTTCATCAAGGTCTTTCATTGAAAAACTCTTGTTCAAGTATCCTTTTATGCTATTCAGAAATTCTATATCATTTCCAATCAACAATATGTCATCCACATATAATATTAGAAATGCTACAGAGCTCCCACTCACTTTCTTGTAAATACAGGCTTCTCCAAAAGTATGTATAAAACCATATGCTTTGATCACACTATCAAAACGTTTATTCCAACTCCGAGAGGCTTGCACCAGTTCATAAATGCATCACTGGAGCTTGCACACTTTGTTAGCATCCTTTGGATTGATAAAACCTTCGGGTTGCAACATATACAACTCTTCTTCCAGAAATCCATTCAGGAATGCAGTCTTTACATCCATTTGCCAAATTTCATAATCACAAAATGCAGCAATTGCTAACATAATTTGGACGGACTTAAGCATCGCTACGGGTGAGAAGGTCTCATCGTAGTCAACTCCTTGAACTTGCCGAAAACCTTTCGCGATAAGTAGAGCTTTGTAGACAGTAACATTACCATCAGCGTCAGTCTTCTTCTTGAAGATCCATTTATTCTCGATGGCTTGCCGATCATCGGGCAAGTCAACCAAAGTCCACACTTTGTTCTCATACATGGATCCCATCTCAGATTTCATGGCCTCAAGCCATTTCGCGGAATCTGGGCTCATCATCGCTTCCTTGTAGTTCGTAGGTTCGTCATGGTCAAGTAACATGACCTCCAGAACAGGATTACCGTACCACTCTGGTGCGGATCTTACTCTGGTTGACCTATGAGGTTCGGTAGTAACTTGATCTGAAGTTTCATGATCATTATCATTAGCTTCCTCACTAATTGGTGTAGGGATCACAGGAGCTGATTTCTGTGATGAACTACTTTCCAATAAGGGAGCAGGTATAGTTACCTCATCAAGTTCTACTTTCCTCCCACTCACTTCTTTCGAGAGAAACTCCTTCTCTAGAAAGGATCCATTCTTAGGAACGAATATCTTGCCTTCGGATCTATGATAGAAGGTGTACCCAACATTCTCCTTTGGGTATCCTATGAAGACACATTTCTCCGATTTGGGTTCGAGCTTATCAGGTTGAAGCTTTTTCACATAAGCATCGCAGCCCCAAACTTTAAGAAATGACAACTTGGGTTTCTTGCCAAACCACAGTTCATAAGGTGTTGTCTAAACGGATTTAGATGGTGCCCTATTTAATGTGAATGCAGCCTAAAGCATAACCCCAAAATGATAGCGGTAAATCAGTAAGAGACATCATAGATCGCACCATATCTAATAAAGTGCGGTTACGACGTTCGGACACACCATTACGCTGTGGTGTTCTGGGTGGCGTGAGTTGCGAAACTATTCCGCATTGTTTCAAATGAAGACCAAACTCGTAACTCAAATATTCTCCTCCATGATTAGATCGTAGAAACTTTATTTTCTTGTTACGATGATTTTCCACTTCACTCTGAAATTCTTTGAACTTTCCAAATGTTTCAGACTTATGTTTCACCAAGTAGATATACCCATATCTGCTCAAATCATCTGTGAAGGTCAGAAAATAACGATACCCACCGCGAGCCTTAATATTCATTGGATCACATACATCTGTATGTATGTTTTCCAACAAATCTGTTGCTCGCTCCATTGTTCTAGAGAATGGAGTTTTAGTCATCTTGCCCATGAGGCATGGTTCACAAGTACCAAGTTATTCATAATCAAGTGATTCCAAAAGTCCATCAGAATGGAGTTTCTTCATGCACTTTACACCAATATGACTCAAACAGTAGTGCCACAAATAAGTTGCACTATAATTATCAACTCTGCATCTTTTGGCTTCAATATTATGAATATGTGTGTCACTACTATCGAGATTCAAAAAATAGACCACTCTTTAAGGGTGCATGACCATAAAAGATATTACTCATATAAATAGAACAACCATTACTATCAGATTTAAGTGAATAACCGTCTCGCATCAAACAAGATCCAGATATAATGTTCATGCTCAACGTTGGCACCAAATAACAATTATTCGGGTCTAAAACTAATCCTGAAGGTAGATGTAGAGATAGCGTGGTGACGGTGATCACATCGACTTTGGAACCATTTCCCACACGCATCGTCACCTCGTCCTTAGCCAATCTTCGCTTAATCCGTAGTCCCTGTTTTGAGTTACAAATATTAGCAATAGAACCAGTATCAAATACCCAGGTGCTACTGCGAGCATTAGTAAGGTACACATCAATAACATGTATATCACATATACCTTTGTTCACCTTGCCATCCTTCTTATCCACCAAATACTTGGGGCAGTTCCTCTTCCAGTGACCAGTCCCTTCGCAGTAGAAGCACTCAGTCTTAGGCTTAGGTCCAGACTTGTGCTTCTTCAGTTGAGCAGCAACTTGCTTGTTGTTCTTCTTGAAGTTCCCCTTCTTCCCTTTACCCTTTTTCTTGAAACTGCTGGTCTTGTTGACCATCAACAATTGATGCTCCTTCTTGATTTCTACCTCCGTAGCCTTTAGCATCGCGAAGAGCTCGGGAATTGTCTTGTTCATCCCTTGCATATTATAGTTCATCACGAAGCTCTTGTAGCTTGGTGGCAGTGATGAAGAATTCTTTCAATGACACTATCATCAGGAAGATTAACTCCCAGCTGAATCAAGTGGTTGTTATACCCAGACATTTTGAGTATATGTTCACTGACAGAACTATTCTCCTCCATCTTGCAGCTATAGAACTTATTGGAGACTTCATATCTCTCAATCCGGGCATTTTCTTGAAATATTAACTTCAACTCCTAGAACATCTCATATGCTCCATGACGTTCAAAATGTCGTTGAAGTCCCGGTTCTAAGTCGTAAAGCATGGCACACTGAACTATCAAGTAGTCATCAGCTTTGCTCTGCCAGACATTCACAACATCCGGCGTTGCTCCTGCAGCGGGTCTTGCACCTAGCGGTGCTTCCAGGACGTAATTCTTCTGTGCAGCAATGAGGATAATCCTCAAGTTACGGACCCAGTCCGTGTAATTGCTACCATCATCTTTCAACTTAGCTTTCTCTAGGAATGCATTAAAGTTCAATGGAACAACATCACGGGCCATTTATCTACAATAACATAGACATGCAAAAATACTATCAGGTACTAAGTTCATGATAAATTAAAGTTCAATTAATCATATTACTTAAAAACTCCCACATAGATAGACACCCCTCTAATCATCTAAGTGATCACGTGATCCAAATCAACTAAACCATGTCCGATCATCACGTGAGATGGAGTAGTTTTCAATGGTGAACATCACTATGTTGATCATATCTACTATATGATTCATGCTCGACCTTTCGGTCTCAGTGTTCCGAGGCCATATCTGCATATGCTAGGCTCATCAAGTTTAACCCGAGTATTCTGCGTGTGCAAAAACGGGCTTGCACCCGTTGTATGTGAACGTAGAGCTTATAACACCCGATCATCATGTGATGTCTCGGCACGACGAGCTTTCGCAACAGTGCATACTCAGGGAGAACACTTGTACCTTGAAATTTAGTGAGAGATCATCTTATAATGCTATCGTCGAACTAAGAAAAATAAGATGCATAAAGGATAAACATCAAATGCAATCAATATAAGTGATATGATATGGCCATCATCATCTTGTGCCGTTGATCTCCATCTCCAAAGCACCGTCATGATCACCATCGTCACCGGCGCGATACCTTCATCTCCATCGTAGCATCGTTGTCGTCTCGCCAACTATTGTTTCTACGACTATCGCTACCGCTTAGTGATAAAGTAAAAACAATTACAGGGCGATTGCATTGCATACAGTAAAGCGACAACCATATGGCTCCTGCCAGTTGCCGATAACTCTGTTACAAAACATGATCATCTCATACAATAAAATTTAGCATCATGTCTTGACCATATCACATCACAATATGCCCTGCAAAAACAAGTTAGACATCCTCTACTTTGTTGTTGCAAGTTTTAAGTGGCTGCTACGGGCTGAGCAAGAACCGTTCTTACCTATGAATCAAAACCACAATGATTTTTCATCAAGTATGTGTTGTTTTAACCTTCAACAAGGACCGGGTGTAGCCACACTCGATTAAACTAAAGTTGGAGAAACTGACACCCGCCAGCCACCTGTGTGTGAAGAACGTCGGTAGAACCAGTCTCGCGTAAACTACACGTAATGTCGGTCCGGGCCGCTTCATCCAACAATACTGCCGAATCAAAGTATGACATGCTGGTAAGCAGTATGACTATTATCGCCCACAACTCTTTGTGTTCTACTCGTGCATATAACATCTACGCATAAACCTGGCTTTGATACCACTGTTAGGGAACGCAGTAATTTTAAAAAAAATCCTATGATCACGCAAGATCTATGTGATGCATAGCAACGAGCGGGAGAGTGTTGTCCAGGTACCCTCGTAGACCGTAAGCGGAAGCGCTATGACAACACGGTTGATGTAGTCGTACGTCTTCACGATCCGACCGATCCTAGTACCGAAAGTACGGCACCTCCGTGATCTACACACGTTCGGCTCGGTGACGTCCCACGAACTCTCGATCTAGCTGAGTGTCAAGGGAGAGCTTCGTCAGCATGACGGCGTGATGACGGTGATGATGAAGCTACCGGCGCAGGGCTTCGCCTAAGCACTGCAACGATATGACCGAGGTGGATTATGGTGGAGGGGGGCACCGCACATGGCTAAGAGATCAATGATCAACTTGTGTGTCTATGGGGTGCCCCCTCCTCCGTATACAAAGGAGTGAAGGAGGGGGAGGGCCAGCCCTCCTATGGCGCGCCCTATGGGGAGTCCTACTCCCACCGGGAGTAGGATTCCCCCCCCCCCTCCTTCCCTAGTTGGACTAGGATTGGAAGGAAGGGGGAGAGAGGGGGAAGGAAAGGGCCCCCCCACCCAATTCGGATTGGGCTTGGGGGGCGCACCCCCTCCTTGGACTCCCTCTCTTCTCTCCCGCTATGGCCAAATAAGGCCCATATACCTCCCGGGGGTTCCGGTAACCTCCCGGTGATCCGGTGTATGCCCAAACTCACCCGGAACCTTTCTCATGTCCTAATATAGTTGTCCAATATATCAATCTTTATGTCTCGACCATTTTGAGACTCCTCGTCATGTCCGTGATCACATCCGGGGCTCCGAACTACCTTTGGTACATTAAAACACATAAACTCATAGTACCGAATGTCACCAAACGTTAAGCGTGCGGACCCTACGGGTTCGAGAACTATGTAGACATGACCGAGACACGTCTCCGGTCAATAACCAATAGCGGAACCTGGATGCTCATATTGGCTCCCACATATTCTACGAAGATCTTTATCGGTCAAACCGCATAACAACATACGTTGTTCCTTTTGTCATCGGTATGTTACATGCCCGAGATTCGATCATCGGTATCTCAATATATCTCAATACCTAGTTCAATCTCGTTACCGATAAGTCTCTTTACTTGTTCCGTAATGCATCATCCTGTAACTAACTCATTAGTCACATTGCTTGCAAGGCTTATAGTGATGTGCATTACCGAGAGGGCCCAGAGATACCTCTCCGACAATCAGAGTGACAAATCCTAATCTCGATCTATGCCAACTCAACAAACACCATCGGAGACACCTGTAGAGCATCTTTATAATCACCTAGTTACGTTGTGACATTTGATAGCACACAAAGTGTTCCTCCAGTATTTGGGAGTTGCATAATCTCATAGTCATAGGAACATGTATAAGTCATGAAGAAAACAATAGCAACATACTAAAACGATCAAGTGCTAAGCTAACAGAATGGGTCAAGTCAATCACATCATTCCCTAATGATGTGATCCCATTAATCAAATGACAGCTCATGTCTATGGCTAGGAAACTTAACCATCTTTGATTAACGAGCTAGTCAAGTAAAGGCATACTAGTGACACTCTGTTTATCTATGTATTCACACATGCACTAAGTTTCCGGTTAATACAATTCTAGCATGAATAATAAACATTTATCATGATATAAGGAAATATAAATAACAACTTTATTATTGCCTCTAGGGCATATTTCCTTCACATCGAGCATTGCCTCGCTGACGCACAGGCCCGGGCCGCCCTGCGGGAAGAGAAGACCGAGCCGCGGTGGTTGGCGTTGATGACGAACAACGCCGTCAAGCTCGACCTACTCCGGATAAATGTCGCCACAAAGAAGAGGAACACCAACCTGGCTTTCCTAATGGGCGGAGCAGACATGCTCCAGAGCAATGACGAGCAGCAGAAGGCGTGGGACCTGGCGGAGCGCGGCCTCATCCTGAACCAGCTACCGACGATGGCGCCGCCAACTCCCACGCCCACACCGACGACTCCACCAAGCCCGAGCGATGATGCCTCCACGATGCCCAGCAGCACAGAAGTTGCACCAACGCCGCCGAGCACAGAAGCAGCTCCGACGCTGCCAAGCCCGCGCACACCGACTCCGCCGACGCCGAAGGCCGTACCCGCTGTTTGATGCATTGCCCACGCGTCCTTTCTTTTTTTGCACGCCAAACTTTTCCATTTGATCGCCGAACTGTGGCAAGGTGATCGCCGAACTGGGCCGCTGATCGCCGGACTTGTGGCGTTTTTTTGGGAGCGGGAACGACCAAGTTTGAATTTGGTGCGCCTTGGGGGATGGCGCCTGGGGGCGTGGTTGGGAGCTGGATCGCCCCAAGGCCTAAAAAGCGTCGGGCGGGCGCTCGAAATAGCGCCAGCCTATGCGCTGGGGGGGCAAACGAGTGGAGATGATCTACGGAAATGAACTGAACTCTTCTTTCCCTGCTTGGCCTCTCCCTTCCTTGCAGCAGTCTTCCTCCGTGCTCCCCGGGCGGCGCCGCACAACACCTGTTCGACGGAACACCGCTCCGAATGTCGTAACCATACTTTACTAGATATGGTGCGATCTATGATGTCTCTTACTGATTTACCGCTATCATTTTGGGGTTATGCTTTAGAGACGTCCGCATTCACGTTAAATAGGGCACCATCAAAATCCGTTGAGACGATGCCTTATGAACTGTGGTTTGGCAAGAAACCAAAGTTGTCATTTCTTAAAGTTTGGGGCTGTGATGCTTATATCAAGAAACTTCAACCAGATAAGCTCGAACCCAAATCGGAGAAATGTGTCTTCATAGGATACCCAAAGGAAATTATTGGGTACACCTTCTATCACAGATCTGAAGGCAAGACTTTTGTTGCTAAATTTGGATCCTTTCTAGAGAAAGAATTTCTCTCGAAAGAAGTGAGTGGGAGGAAAGTAGAACTTGATGAGGTAACTGTACCTGCTCCCTTATTGGAAAGTAGTTCATCACAGAAACCGGTTCCCATGACAACTACACCAATTAGTGAGGAAGCTAATGATATTGATCATGAAACTTCAGATCAAGTTACTACGGAACCTCGTAGGTCAACCAGAGTAAGATCCGCACCAGAGTGGTACGGTAATCCTATTCTGGAGATCATGTTACTTGACCATGGCGAACCTACGAACTATGAGGAAGCGATGATGAGCCCAGATTCCGCAAAATGGCTTGAGGCCATGAAATCTGAGATGGGATCCATGTATGAGAACAAAGTATGGACTTTGGTTGACTTGCTCGATGATCGGCAAGCCATCGAGAATAAATGGATCTTCGAGAAGAAGACTGACGCTGATGGTAATGTAACTGTCTACAAAGCTCGACTTGTTGCAAAAGGTCTTCGACAAGTTCAAGGAGTTGACTACGATGAGACTTTCTCACCCGTAGCGATGCTTAAGTCTATCCGAATCATGTTAGCAATTGCCGCATTTTATGATTATGAAATATGGCAAATGGATGTCAAAACTGCATTCCTGAATGGATTTCTGGAAGAAGAGTTGTATATGATGCAACCAGAAGGTTTTGTCGATCCAAAAGGTGCTAACAAAGTGTGCAAGCTCCCGTGATCCATTTATGGACTGGTACAAGCCTCTCGGAGTTGGAATAAACGCTTTGATAGTGTGATCAAAGCATATGGTTTTATACAGACTTTTCGAGAAGCCTGTATTTACAAGAAAGTGAGTGGGAGCTCTGTAGCATTTCTGATATTATATGTAGACGACATATTGTTGATTGGAAATGACATAGAATTTCTAGATAGCATAAAAGGATACTTGAATAAAAGTTTTTCAATGAAAGACCTCGGTGAAGCTGCTTACATATTGGGCATCAAGATCTATAGAGATAGATCAAGACGCTTAATTGGACTTTCACAAAGCACATACCTTGAAAGGGTTCATGCCTGTATTACAAGGTGTGAAGTTGAGTCAGACTCAATGCCCGACCACAGCAGAAGATAGAGAGAAAATGAAAGATGTTCCCTATGCTTCAGCCATAGGCTCTATCATGTATGCAATGATGTGTACCAGACCTGATGTATGCTTAGCAATAAGTTTAGCAGGGAGGTACTAAAGTAATCGAGGAGTGGATCACTGGACAGCGGTCAAGAATATCCTGAAATACCTGAAAAGGACTAAGGATATGTTTCTCGTTTATGGAGGTGACAAAGAGCTAGTCGTAAATGGTTACGTCGATGCAAGCTTTGACATTGATCCGAACGATTCTAAATCGCAAATCGGATACGTGTTTATATTGAATGGTGGAGCTGTCAGTTGGTGCAGTTCTAAACAAAGCATCGTGGCGGGATCTACATGCAAAGCGGAGTACATAGCTGCTTCAAAAGCAGCAAATGAAGGAGTCTGGATGAAGGGGTTCATGTCCGATCTAGGTGGCATACCTAGTGCATCGGGACCAATGAAGATCTTCTGTGACAATACTGCCGCAATTACCTTGGCAAAGGAATCCAGATTTCACAAGAGGACCAAGCACATCAAGAGACGCTTCAATTCCATCCGGGACCAAGTCCAGGTGGGAGACATAGAGATTTGCAAGATACATACGGATCTGAATGTTGCAGACCCGTTGACTAAGCCTCTTCCACGAGAAAAACATGATCAGCACCAAGGCTCCATGGGTGTTAGAATCATTACTGTGTAATCTAGATTATTGACTCTAGTGCAAGTGGGAGACTGAAGGAAATATGCCCTAGAGGCAATAATAAATTTATTGTTTATTTCCTTATATCATGATAAATGTTTATTATTCATGCTAGAATTGTATTAATCGGAAACATAATACATGTGTGAATACATAGACAAACATAGTGTCACTAGTATGCCTCTACTTAACTAGCTCGTTGATCAAAGATGCTTATGTTTCCTGACCATAGACATGTGTTGTCATTTGATTAACGGGATCACATCATCAGGAGAATGATGTGATACCATTAGGAGAATGATGTGATTGACTTGACCCATTCTGTTAGCTTAGCACTTGATCATTTAGTATGTTACTATTGCTTTCTTCATGACTTATACATGTTCCTACAACTATGAGATTATGCAACTCCCGTTTACCGGAGGAACACTTTGTGTGCTATCAAACGTCACAACGTAACTCAGTGATTATAAAGGAGCTCTACAGGTGTCTCCAAAGGTAAATGTTGAGTTGGCGTATTTCAAGATTAGGTTTCGTCACTCCAATTGTCGGAGAGGTATCTCTGGGCCCTCTCGGTAATACACATCACTTTAAGCCTTGCAAGCAATGTAACTAATGAGTTAGTTACGGAATGATGCATTACATAACAAGTAAAGAGACTTGCCGGTAACGAGATTGAACTAGGTATTGAGATACCGACGATCGAATCTCGGGCAAGTAACATACCGATGACAAAGGGAACAACGTATGTTGTTATGCGGTTTGACTGATAAAGATCTTCGTAGAATATGTAGGAGCCAATATGAGCATCCAGGTTCCGCTATTGGTTACTGACCGAAGATGTGTCTCGGTCATGTCTACATAGTTCTCGAACCCGTAGGGTCCGCACGCTTAAAGTTTCGATGACGGTTATATTATGAGTTTATGAGTTTTGATGTACCGAAGGTTGTTCGGAGTTCCTGATGTAATCACGGACATGACGAGGAGTCTCTAAATGGTCGAGACATGAAGATTGATATATTGGAAGCCTATATTTGGATATCGAAAGTGTTCCGGGTGAAATCGGGATTTTACCGGAGTACCGAGGGGTTACCGGAACCCCCCGGGGGCTTAATGGGCCATAGTGGGCCTTAGTGGAGAAGAGGAGAGGTGGCCATGGCAGGGCCGCACGCCCCTCTCCCCCTAGTCCGAATAGGACAAGGAGAGGGGGGCGGCGCCCCCCCTTTCTTTCCTCTCTCTCCCTCCTCTTTCCCCCTTCTCCTAATCCAACAAGGAAGGGAGGGAGTCCTACTCCCGGTGGGAGTAGGACTCCTCCTGGCGCGCCTCCTCCTGGCCAGCCGCCCCCTCCCCCCTTGCTCCTTTATATACGGGGGCGGGGGGGCACCTCTAGACACAACAACAACAGATCATTGATCTCTTAGCCATGTGCGGTGCCCCTCCTCCACCATAGTCCTCCTCGATAATATTGTAGCAGTGCTTAGGCGAAGCCCTGCGACGGTAGAACATCATCATCATCACCACGCCGTCGTGCTGACGGAACTCTCCATCGACACTCGGCTGGATCGGAGTTCGAGGGACGTCATCGAGCTGAATGTGTGCAAGAACTCGGAGGTGTCGTACTTTCGGTGCTTGATCGGTCGGGCCGTGAAGACGTACGACTACATCAACCGCGTTCTGCTAACGCTTCCACTTTCGGTCTACAAGGGTACGTAGACAACACTCTCCCCTCTCGTTGCTATGCATCACCATGATCTTGCGCGTGCGTAGGAATTTTTTTGAAATTACTACGTTCCCCAATAGTTTCATCATAAGTATCATGCATAGCAGAAGTGGCATCATCAATAACATGTAACATATCAGAATTAATAGCAGAAGCAGGTTTAGGTGTCGCAGGCTTACTCATAATAGAAGGAGAATCTAGTGTAGAGCTAGATGGCAGTTCCTTACCTTCCCTCGTAGTTGAGGGATAAATCTTAGTTCTTTCGTCTTTCAAGTTCTTCATAGTGATCAGCAGATATAAATCCTAAGTGACTCAAAGAATAGAGCTATGCTCCCCGGCAACGGCGCCAGAAAATAGTCTTGATAACCCACAAGTATAGGGGATCGCAACAGTTTTCGAGGGTAGAGTATTCAACCCAAAATTATTGATTTGACACAAGGGGAGCCAAAGAATATTCTCAAGTATTAGCAGTTGAGTTGTCAATTCAACCACACTTGGATAACTTAGTATTTGCAGCAAAGTATTTAGTAGCAAAGTAGTATGGAGGTAATGGTAACAGTGGGAAAAGTAACGGTAGCAGTTGTGTAGTAATTGCAACAGTAGCCACGGTAAAGTAAATAAGCAACGCAGAATATGTGAAAAGCTCGTAGGCATTGGATCGGTGATGGATAATTATGTCGGATTTGATTCCTCATGTAATAGTTATAACATAGGGTGACACAGAACTAGCTCCAATTCATCAATGTAATGTAGGCATGTATTTCGAATATAGTCATACGTGCTTATGGAAAAGAACTTGCATGACATCTTTTGTCCTACCCTCCCGTGGCAGCGGGATCAAACTAAGGGATATTAAGGCCTCCTTTTAATAGACAACCGGACCAAAGCATTAGCACTTAGTGAATACATGAACTCCTCAAACTACGGTCATCACCGAGAAGTATCCCGATTATTGTCACTTCGGGGTTGTCGGATCATAACACATAATAGGTGCCTATGGACTTGCAAGATAGGATCAAGAACTCACATATATTCATGAAAACATAAAAGGTTCAGATCTGAAATCATGGCACTCGGACCCTAGTGACAAGCATTAAGCATAGCAAAGTCATAGCAACATCAACCTCAGAACATGGTGGATACTAGGGATCAAACCCTAACAAAACTAACTTGATTACATGGTAAATCTCATCCAACCTATCACCGTCCAGCAAACCTACGATGGAATTACTCACACACGGCGGTGAGCATCATGAAATTGGTGATGGGGGATGGTTGATGATGACGACGGCGATGAATCCCCCTCTCCAGAGCCCAGAACGGACTCCAGATCAGCCCTCTCGAGAGAGATTAGGGCTTGGCGGCGGCACCGTATCGTAAAACGCGATGAAACTTTCTCTTTGATTTTTTCTCCATGAAAGCAAATATATGGAGTTGGAGTTGAGGTCGGTTGACGTTCAGGGGGCCCACGAGGCAGGGGGCGCGCCCCCACCCTCGTGGACAGAGTGTGGGCCCCCTGACGCTATTTATTTCGCCAGTATTTTTTATTAATTCTGAAAAGTTGCTCCATGGATTTCCAGGTCATTTCGAGAACTTTTATTTCTTCACAAAAAATAACACCATGGCAGTTCTGCTGAAAATAGCGTCAGTCCGGGTTAGTTCCATTCAAATCATGCAAGTTAGAGTCCAAAACAAGGGCAAAAGTGTTTGGAAAAGTAGACACGACGGAGATGTATCACGCGCTCACCACGCCCCTCTCCCCGACGCTCGCGCCCTGACCGCTCGTCGCGCGCCTCGTTACCGCCCTGCTACCTAGCCACCCCGCCTGGCCGACCGCGTCCGCCAGCGGCGCCGCCCCGTCGTGCCTTCCCGGTCGGCCGTGGTCACGGACCACGCCCCCTAGCCGTCCTCCCTGGCCTCGCTCGCTCGCCCCCTGCAGCGCACACCGTCACTCGCGGCCAGCGGCCGCGTCCGCTTCGGGCACCCACGCCCACGCGCCCGCAACCGCTGCACCCGCAGGCCTGCTAAGGCCTGGGCCGCTGACCGTGGGGCCCCACACCCATGTATTTTTTTTGTAAAAATGTTAATAAAACAATTATTTAATTAATTAGCTAAATGGTTAAATAAATAAATTAATTAGTTAATTTAATGAACTAGATTAGTTAGTTAAATCAGTAACTAGTTAGCTGAGACAATGACAGGCGGCCCCACCCCTGTTGACGAGTCAAACGTTGACTGGTTAACCGGGACCCCCTGGTCCACCTATCAGCCACTGGGTGCACTTTTTGTACCCTGTGTTGGGTACACCTAGCATTTACTCTTTATTTTCGAATTAAATTAAAATTACAGAATATTATTAAAACTTTGAAAAATTATATAAAATAATCCGTAACTCGGATGAAAAAGTTTTATACATGAAAGTTGCTCAGAACGACGAGATGAATCCGAATACACGGTCCGTTCATCTGTCACATGCCCCTATCATAGCGAACATGCAACCTTTCCCTTTCGTTTCATCTGTCCGAAAATGCCTAACACTGGGGAAACATTCCCGGATGTTTTCCCCCTTCGCCAGTATCGCCTAACAATGCGTTAGAACACCTCTAGTACCGCTTGTTGTCATGATTATGCATATGTTTGCGTGTATTTACTGTTTCTTCCTCCTCTTCTCTCTGGCAGACCCTGAGACCGCTGCTGATGCCCATGTGATCGACTACGTCGACGATGACACTTCTTCCCTTTCAACGGAGCTTCCAGGCAAGCCCCCCCTTTGATCATTGATGACCCACAAGTATAGGGGGTCTATCGTAGTCCTTTCGATAAGTAAGAGTGTCGAACCCAACGAGGAGCAGAAGGAAATGATAAGCGGTTTTCAGTAAGTTTTTCTCAGCAAGCACTGAAATAGTAGGTGATAGATAGTTTTGTGATAAGATAAATAGTAACGAGCAAAAAGTAAATAAAGTAAATAAAGTGCAGCAAGGTGGCCCAATCCTTTATGTAGCACAGGATAATCCTGGACAAATTCTAATAATAAAGAAGGAGCTCCCGAGGACACATTGGGAATTATCGTCAAGCTAGTTTTCATCATGCTCATAAGATTCGCGTTCCGTACTTTGATAATTTGATATGTGGCTGGACCGGCACTTGGGTACTGCCCTAACATGGACAAGCATCCCACTTATGATTAACCCCTATTGCAAGCATCCGCAACTACAAAAAGGAGTATTAAGGTAAACCTAACCACAACATTAAACATATGGGTCCATATCAACCCCTAACGAAGCAACGCATAAACTAGGGTTTAAGCTTCTATCACTCTAGCAACCCATCATCTACTTATTACTTCCCCAGTCGACGTTCACATAACACCACTAGAGGAAAGACAACATACATCTCATCAAAATATCGAACAAATACCAAATTCACATGAGTACTAATAGCAAGACTTCACCCATGTCCTCAGGAACAAACGTAACTACTCACAAAGCATATTCATGTTCATAATCAGAGGGGTAATAATACGCATAAAGGATCTGAACATATGATCTTCCACCAAGTAAAGCAAATAGCATCAACTACAAGGAGAAATCAACACTACTAGCAACCCACAGGTACCAATTTGTGGTTTTGATACAAGATTGGATAAAAGAGATGAACTAGGTTTTTGAGAGGAGATGGTGCTGGTGAAGATGTTGATGGAGATTGACCCCCTCTCGATGAGAGGATCGCTGGTGATGACGGTGGTGATGATTTCCCCCTCTCGGAGGGAAGTGTCCCCGGCAGAACAGCTCCACCAAAGCCCTAGATTGATTCTAGAAAGGTTCCGCCTCGTGGCGGCGGAGTTTCGTCCCGTAAGCTTGCCCACGATTTTTTCCAGGGTAAAAGTGATGATATAGCAGAAGATGGATGCTGGAGGCCAACCAGGGGGCCCAGGAGATAGGGGGTCGCGCCCTATAGGGGGGCGCGCCCTCCTGTCTCCTGGACAGGGTGTGGGCCCCTGGCCTATTTCTTTCGCCCATAAATTCTTATTAAATCCAAAAAGTTGTTTCGTGGAGTTTCAGGACTTTTGGAGTTGTGCAGAATAGGTTTCCAACGTTTGCTCCTTTTCCAGCCAGAATTCCAGCTGCCTGCATTCCCCCTCTTCATGGTAAACCTTGTAAAATAAGAGAGAACAACCATAAGTATTGAGATATAATGTGTAATAACAGCCCATAATGCAATAAATATTGATATAAAAGCATGATGCAAAATGGACGTATCAACTCCCCCAAGCTTAGACCTCGCTTGTCCTCAAGCGGAAGCCGAAATCGAAAAATATGTCCAGATGTTTAGAGATAGAAGTGTCGATAAAAAAAATACGGACATGAGAGCATCATGATCATTCTAATAACGGCAACATATATAGATTTTTGTCATATGATTTCCTATGTTCAAGTAATAAGCAATTCACAATGTCAAGTATGGTTCAAAAACTTCATTGGGAACCAACAAACTATAATCTCAGTCATTGAAGCAATTGCAATTTATCGTAACATCAGAAAGAGTCAATAATAGAGTTTTTCAACAAGCTCACATACTCAACTATCTCGTAGTCTCCCATAATTGTTAACACTCACGCAATACTTGTGGTTATAGAGTTTCAGCCGGACACTAAGAAAGATAGGGGCTTATTGGGTTGCCTCCCAACGTATTCACCTTTAGGTGATGTCAACAATAATAGCCTATGCCAACTTACATCCAATTGGATATATGTATCATGATCTTTCAAACACGAAGAGCTTGCCAAAGGATAAAATGAAAAAGGGGAAGGTGAGGATCACCTTGACTCAAGCATAAAGTAAAAACATAAAGTAAAAGATAGGCCCTTCGCAGAGGGAAGCAGAGGTTGTCATGCGCGTTTAGGGTTGATGCACAAAATCTTAATGCAAAAGAACGTCACTTTATATTGCCCCTTGTATGTGGACCTTTATTATGCAGTCCATCGCTTTTATTACTCCCACAACAAGTTCGTACAAAGCTTATTTTCTCTGCACTAATAAGTCATGCATATTTAGAGAGCAATTTTTATTGCTTGCACCGATGACAACTTACTTGAAGGATCTTACTCAATCCATAGGTAGGTATGGTGGACTCTCATGGCAAAACTGGGTTTAAGGATATTTGGAAGCACAAGTAGTATCTCTACTTGGTGCAAGGAATTTGGCTAGCATGAGGGGGAAAGGCAAGCTCAACATGTTTGGAAGGTTGATGACAATATACTTTAACTGAGATGTCGGAAAACATAAACCATTACGTTGTCTTCCTTGTCCAACATCAACTCTTTTAGCATGTCATACTTAATGAGTGCTTCACAATCATAAAAGATGTCCAAGATAATATATTTATATGTGAACCCCTCTTTCCTTATCACTTCCTATTAATTGCAACGATGACCAAGGCTATGTTCATCAACTCTTAACAATTTTTATGCCTCATACTTTCTATATGTGAAGTTATCACTATCCATAAGATCAATATGAACTCTTTTATTCTTTCTACTTTCTCAAGATCATAGCAACATAACAAAGCCCTTGACTCTACACTAATCTTTATTATCGATAGCACACGGACTCGATTACATAAAGAGATCACAAAGCAAAACTCAAACTACTTGATATCGAAAACTTCAAACTACTAGATCAAGATACTACTAAAAGGATCGAACTAAATAAAGTGGTAAAAATAGGAGTGTGATGGTGATACGATACCGAGGCACCTCCCCCAAGCTTGGCAGTTGCCAAGGAGAGTGCCCATACCCATGTGATTATTTCTTAGTAGGTGATGGAGGTGGTGATGATGACGGTGGATAATTGCACATCGAGCGTAAAAGCTCCTCCAACTTGTGGATAATGCCCTTGAGCCCAGCAATATGATCCTTCAGCAAAATATTTCCTGTGTGAGATACTTGTTCTGTATGCGGGCTAACTCAATCATCTTGAACGCTTCAATCTCTGTCGGAGTGAAAAGGTTAGGTAAAGGTTGAGGGATGTCTTCTTCTTTCACCACCGGAGCTTGAACCTCCATGGCCTTCTTGATCCCTTCATCCTTGTTGATCTCTTCTGGTTCCTCTCTTTTCAACTCTATCTTCAATAGCCAAGCATCCTTGTCTTCATTGTTGGAGGAGGGAGAAGTCATGGTGCTCTAAATCTGCAACAGAAACAGCTCAAAACGAAAACAGAGGATATTTGCGTGATACGGTGATCAAAGCCTTCAGGAGTATATATAATGAATTTTTACCGACCAGAATATGTAACATACAAGAAAACGAAGTCCGGGAGGCACACAAGGTGCCCACGAGACAGGGGGCGCACCCTACAGGGGGGGGGGCGCGGCCTCCTCTCTCGTGGGAGCCTCGTGTCCCTTTCGGACTACTTCTTTCTTCCTAAAATTCTTAAATAATCCAAAACTGATAAAAATTGCCATTAGAGTTGTTTTGGAGTCGGTATACTTACCGTACCACGTACCTATGCCTTTTCAGAGTCTGGAATGTTCTCGAAAGTGTCTCTTATGTATTCCTCAGGGGTTATGGTTTCAATAATATTAGTTTCAACATTGATAGGATTACCTGAGATATAATGTTTAATTCTTTGACCATTTACCACCCTCGGATTTGTGCCTACGAAGTTGTTGATTTTTATAGCACCAGAATGATATACCTCCTCGATAACGTAGGGACCTTCCCATTTTGAGAGAAGTTTTCCTGCAAAAAATCTTAAACAAGAGTTGAATAATAACACATAATATCCTACGTTAAACTCACGCTTTTGTATCCTCTTATCATGCCAGCGTTTGACTTTTTCTTTGAAAAGCTTGGCATTCTCATATGCTTGGGTTCTCCATTCATCAAGTGAGCTAATATCAAATAATTTCTCACCGGCATGTTTGAAGTCATAATTGAGCTCTTTAATAGCCCAATATGCCTTATGTTCAAGTTCAAGAGGTAAATGACATGCTTTTCCATAAACCATCTTATAAGGAGACATACCCATAGGATTTTGTATGCAGTTCTATAGGCCCATAATGCATCATCAAGTTTTTTGGACCAATTATTTCTAGATCTATTCACAGCCTTTTGCAAAATTAATTTGAGCTCTCTATTGCTCAACTCTACCTGACCACTAGACTGTGGATGATAAGGAGATGTGATTCTATGATTGACATCATACTTAGCAAGCATCTTACGGAAAGCACCATGAATAAAGTGTGAACCACCATCAGTCATAAGATATCTAGGGATTCCAAACCTCGGAAAAATAACTTCTTTAAGCATTTTAATAGAAGTGTTATGATCAGCACTACTAGTTGGAATAGCTTCTACCCACTTAGTAACGTAATCAACGTAATCAACAGCAACTAAAATATGTGTATAACCATTAGAGGCAGGAAAAGGTCCCATATAATCAAAGCCCCAAACATCAAACGGTTCAATAACAAGAGAATAATTCATAGGCATTTCTTGACGTCTACTAATGTTACCTATTCTTTGACATTCATCACAAGATAAAACAAACTTACGAGCATCTTTGAAGAGAGTAGGCCAATAAAAACCAGATTGTAGTACCTTGTGTGCAGTTCTGTCTCCAGCGTGGTATCCTCCATAGGATTCAGAGTGACACTTGCGTAGGATCTATTCATGTTCATGCTCAGGCACAAAACATCTAATAATACCATCTACTCCTTCTTTATAAAGGTGTGGATCATCCCAAAAGTAATGTCTTAAATCATAAAAGAACTTTTTCTTTTGCTGGTATGTGAAACTAGGCGGTATATAGTTAGCAACAATGTAATTAGCATAGTCAGCATACCAAGGAGCAGTACGAGAAGCATTGACAACCGCTAATTGTTCATTAGGAAAGCTATCATTAATAGGTAGTGGGTCATCAAGAACATTCTCTAGCCTAGACAAGTTGTCAGCAACGGGGTTCTCAGCTCCCTTTCTATCTATAATATGCAAATCAAATTCTTGGAGCAAGAGAACCCATCTAATGAGTCTAGGCTTAGCATCTTTCTTTTCCATAAGATATTTAATAGCAGCATGATCAGTGTGAATAGTAACTTTGGAATCAACAATATAAGGTCTAAACTTATCACATGCAAACACAACTTCTAAGAACTCTTTTTCACTAGTAGCATAATTTCTCTGGGCAGTATCAAGAGTCTTACTAGCGTATTGGATAACATTCAATTTCTTATCGACTCTTTTCCATAAAACAGCACCTACAGCATAATCACTAGCATCACACATAATTTCGAAAGGTAAATTCCAATCAGGTGGCTGAACAATAGGTGCAATGATCAAAGCTTTATTAAGTGTTTCAAATGCTTCTACACAATCATCATCAAAGACAAAAGGAATATCTTTTTGCAATAAATTAGTCAGTGGCCTAGAGGTTTTAGGAAAGTCCTTAATGAACCTCCTATAAAAACCGGCATGACCAAGGAAACTTCTTATACCTTTTATATCCTTGGGACATGGCATCTTTTCAATAGCATCAACTTTGGCTTTATCAACTTCGATACCTCTCTCGGAGATCTTGTGCCCCAAGACAATGCCTTCATTAACCATAAAGTGACACTTTTCCCAATTCAGGACGAGACTAGTGTCTTCACATCTCTGCAAAACTCGATCAAGGTTGCTCAAACAATCATCAAAAGAGGATCCATAGACGGAGAAGTCATCCATGAATACCTCACAAATCTTTTCACAAAAATCAGAAAATATAGCCATCATGCATCTTTGAAAGGTAGCAGGTGCATTACATAAACCAAAAGGCATACGTCTATAAGCAAAAGTACCAAAAGGGCAAGTAAAAGTAGTTTTAGATTGATCCTTCGCTGACACAGGTATCTGGGAGAAACCAGAATAACCATCTAGAAAGAAAAAATGTGTGTGTTTGGATAGCCTTTCTAGCATTTGGTCAATAAAAGGTAAAGGGTAATGATCTTTCTTAGTAGCTTTATTTAACTTATGGAAATCAACTACCATCCTATAACCTGTAATAATTCTTTGCGGGGTCAATTCATCTTTATCGTTAGGAACAACGGTAATACCTCCCTTTTTAGGGACACAATGGACAGGGCTTACCCATTCACTATCAGCAACGAGATAAATAATACCTGCCTCAAGGAGCTTTAATATCTCCTTTCTTACCACTTCCTTCATCTTGGGATTTAATCGTCTTTGAGGATCTCTAACTGGTTTGGTATCTCTCTCCACTGAAATTTTGTGTTGACATAATGTGGGACTAATGCCCTTAAGATCATCCAGAGTGTATTCGATAGCAGCTCTGTGCTTCTTCAGAGTTTTCAATAACCTTTCTTCTTCTTTCTCTGAAAGTTTAGCACTAATAATAACAGGATATATTTCTTTTTCATCAAGATAAGCATACTTAAGATTATCAGGTAAGGGTTTGAGTTCAAACACGGGATCACCCTTGGGTGGAGGGGGATCCGCAAGAACTTCAATGGGAAGGTTATGTTTCAGCATAGGTTCTTGTTTAAGGAACACTTCATCTATTTCTTCCATTTCCTTCATAAACATATCGTTTTCATGCTCTAGCAAATATTGTTCTAACGAATCAGTTGGAGGAACAACAATGGAAGCAAGACCAATAATTTCATCCTTACTAGGTGGTTCCCTTTCACGAGGTTGTCTACTAAACTTAGCAAAATTAAACTCATGAGACATACCATCTATGCCAATAGTGACGACCTTCCTTTTACAATTAATCTTAGCACTAGCAGTATTCAAGAAGGGTCTACCAAAAATAATGGGACAAAAATCATCTTGTGGGGAAGCAAGAACAAGAAAATCAGCAGGGTATTTAATCTTCCCACACAAGACTTCAACATCTCTAACAATCCCAATAGGTTTAATGGTGTCCCTATTAGCAAGCTTAATAGTAACATCAATGTCTTCTAATTCAACAGGTGCAATATCATGCATAATTTCTTTATAAAGATCATAGGGTATCGCACTAGCACTAGCACCCATATCACATAAGCCATGATAACAATGATCTCCTATTTTAACAGAAATGACAGGCGTGCCTACCACAGGTCTACGTGTTTTAGTATCGGGTCTAGCAATATTAGCAGTTTCACCCAAGAAAGAGATTACATGCCCATCTAAGTCCTCATCCAAGAGATCTTTAATCATAGCAATACTAGGTTCAACATTAATTTGCTCAGGTGGTGTATGAGTCCTAGTATTACTCTTACGAACAACAGTCGAAGCTTTAGCATGATCTTTTATCCTAACAGGAAAAGGAGGTTTTTCAACATAAGCAGTAGGAATAATAGGATCACTATATGTAATAGTCTTTTCTTCGACTGTAATAGGTGCAACTACTTTCACTTCAATAGGAGGATTATATTTAAACCACTTATATTTAGGGAGATCAATGTGAGTAGCAAAAGTTTCACAAAAAGTAGCTACTATCTCAGAGTCAAGTCCATACTTAGAGCTAAATCCACGGAAAGCATCGGTATCCATAAAAGATTTAACACAATCGAACTTAGGTGTCATACCTGACTCCTTACCATCGTCTGAACCCCAACCTTTAGAGTTGCGTTTAATTCTTTCCAATAAGTCCCATTTGAAATCAATAGTCTTCAGCATATAGGAACCATCACAGGAAGTATCGAGCAGGTTGCGATTATCAAGAGAAAGTCGAGCATAAAAATTCTGAATAATCATTTCTCGGGAGAGCTCGTGATTGGGGCATGAATACAACATTGACTTAAGCCTCCCCAAAGCTTGAGTGATGCTTTCTCCTTTGTGAGGCCAGAAATTATATATGTAATTACAATCACGATGAACAAGATGCATAGGGTAGAACTTCTGGTGAAATTCCAACTTCAATCGCTTATAATTCCAAGATCTCGTATCATCACATAGCCTATACCATGTCATTGCATCTCCCTTCAAAGATAAATGGAAGACCTTCCTTTTGACAACATCATCGGGAATACCTGCAAGCTTAAATAATCCACAAACTTCATCCACAAAGATAAGGTGTAAGTCGGGATGCAATGTTCCATCTCCTGCAAAAGGATTAGCTAGCAGTTTTTCTATCATACCCGAAGGAATCTCAAAGTGGATATTTTCATAAAGTTCTGTAGGTTGAGGAGCATCTCTTTGCTCTTCTGGTTGGGATGAAGATACCCCAAACAAGCCCCTTGTAACACCCCGAGTGTCATGCTACAGTAATCCCCTGTTAATGGTGCCATGTCATCATGTTAATGTTGCTAATCTTCACTTGATCCTAATCACACTTCAAATTCAAATCTAATCTGAAGTCAAAAATTCATATTTGCCAAACCTGAAAACTGAAATGTTCAAAGTGTGGCAAATAATCTCTGGTTATTTTTCATGTTGAAACCTATATTTTAGAGTGTGTTTTTAATGCCCTAAGCTAATAAAACAGTGGCCAAGGCTTTAACTAAAATGCTTTTCTAATTTATGAAAAATCCAAAACTTTTCAAAAGCCTCCCAAACTTTTTGTGGCAACGCTCATTATTTCCTAGTATTTGTTCTGTCCACCTCCACATTTTTTTGCAAAGTCATTTTTGTGGCTTAAATGCAAATGGAGGATGTTAAAAGAAAACAGAAAAATAAAAGGGAGATCAGAAATAAAAGAAAAAGGAGCAAGGCCCCAACCCCGACCTGGGCCTCGACCACCCGACCGGCCCAGCCCACCAACCACCGCCCCGGGATCACCTCTACTCCCTGTTCCTCCGACCGGGGTCGCAACAGGGGCGAGCCCCGTCGGACCCGTTCACCGGCGTCGGCAAGGGGATAAGGTCCCCGGCTCTCTCTTCCTCCCCTGCTCCACTCATTCACCACGACTCCCCTCTCTCGCCTCCCAGATCCACGCGCTCCTCCCCCTCTCTGTCTCGCTCGCCCGCCTCACCCGAGCGCCATCGCCGCCGTCCCCCGTCGTCTCTGCGGCCACCGTCAACCCCGAGCTTAGGCTGCACGTCCACGAGCTCCGCCGGGGTCGACTCCTTCGAGCGGTGGCCTCAGCTGGGGCTCGGAGGCGCTGCAGCACCGGATCCCCTTCGTCCTCTTCTCCGGCCGCCGCAGAACTCCGTCGACCTCCCCCGACTGCTTCTGCTACTAAACTGAGCACCGGCCTTCGTGAGCCCCTACGTGAGCGTCTCTCCCTCTCCTCTTCCCCTCTGTTTGCGAGCTGCTGCCCCGTAGCTACCCGACACCGACGCCATGCACTGCCGTCTGCCATTGCCGGCGTGCAGCTCGAAGCGGAGCCGCCCGAGCCCTTCCGTCTTGACCGTCATGCTTCTGGCGCGCCCAGGAAACCGCCCAGCCACGTAGCTCTCTCAAAACACCCCAGGAGCCGCGTTATGTTCACACCCAAGGACCGCCACCGCAAACCTCGTCGCCGGCGCCGTTTCTGGCCAAGTCCGGCCGTGCCTCTGCCACCGTTCGACGCGGCGTCGTTCGCCCGTTCGAACGCACCCTCGCGCGCGCGAAACGACCCCCTGTGGACGAATCCCGCCGCCCTCCCGTTCGCTCAGCCGTCGGAATGGTCGCCGGAGTTAGCTCCGGCACGTCTCCGGCCGGTGCCGAGCTGGCACCCACGTGGCACCGCCCCGTGCCACTGACTGGTGGCCCCCAGTGGACCCGCTGACCCTGTTGACCGGTTTGACCAGTCAACCGTGCTAACGGGGCAGCCCCGAGGCACTGACATGTGGGCCCCCCTCTGTTATATTAGTCTAATAACGTTTTATAAATAAAAATGATTAGTTGACCTAAAACACTCGCTGACGCCCAGGGCCCACGCCCCTAATTAACCCTGTTAGTTTAGTTAATCCACTATTAAGCCAGCAGAGGCTGACATGTGGGTCCCAGTGGCCCCATTGGTCAGCTTTGACCAGTCAACCGGTCTGTTGACTTGCTGATGTCAGCATGGCGTCATGCTGATGTCATATTCCTTTTCCGTTAATTTAAATAATTTCCGAATATTAATAAAACTTTGAAAATTCATAGAAAATAAACCGTAGCTCGGATAAAAATGTTTTCTATATGAAAGTTGCTTAGAAAAATCCAACGAATCCGAATACGTGGTCCGTTCATCCGTCACATGCCCCTAGCATGCTGAACATGGAACTTTCCCCCTCTTTTCCTTTGTCCGGAATCCACCTAACGTCGGGAATTCACCCTCGGATGTTTCCCCCCTTCGTCTGCAACGTGTAGTACCGCGTTAGAGCATGCTTAGCGCTACGTATCGTCATGTCATGCTTAGTGTTACCTCTGTTTGCTATGTATTTACTGTTTCTTCCCCCTCTTCTCTCCGGTAGACCCCGAGGCCACTGATGCCCCGGTGATCGACTACGTCGTCGACAACGACCCCTCCTTGCCAGAGCAACCAGGCAAGCCCCCCCTTTGATCATCCCGATATCGCCCATTCCATTCTCTCATGCTTGCATTAGATTTTACTACTGTTATTGTTTGCTCCTATTCTGATGCATAGCCTGCTTTTGTATCTACTGTTGTACCTTACCTGCTTATCCTAATCTGCTTAGTATAGGTTGGTTAGTGATCCATCAGTGACCCCCACCTTGTCCTTGTTGCCCCTGCTTCATCATTGAAGACCCGATCAACGGGATTGAAGACCAGGCCCCGGCACCGCACATCACTTTCCCCTTAGTTCTTCGACACTGCTGGGTTACTATCGAGTGCCGAGGGTGAGACCTCTACAGCACTTCTGATGTTAACCCTGTAGTGTAGCTATTCGGTCGTGGTCATCGAGGGTGATTCCACCTTAACCACTTCCGATATGACTCTGTCGTGCAACCCCTCAAGTGTGAACCTCGGGGGTGATTCCTCTTACGTTCACCTTGATGATTACATTGAGTGGAATTCACCGGGGGTGATTCCTCGGGTTTTCCCCTTGATGTTTAAACACACAGTTACTATGGTTACTATGACTTTACGCTGAACCATGTTACTAAAGACGGGTCGACCCTGAGGGGTGCCCGCGCGAGCATAATTGCGAGTGATGAGGAGTCGGATTGACCTAGAAGGTGCCCGTGAGATAATTACGAGGCGTGGTCGGGCATTCTTAGCCCTTGCCGCAAGTCCTCGAGACGGGGCAACGGGGTCACATCTTTCGTGAGTCTCTGCTTGTTACCGCGCGTTCCTAATCCACTACGATTTGGATATTTGATCCGAGGGGCCTCTGGCCTGATAGCACTAACCATCACGTGGGCATAGTATGGGCGTTCTGCGTCGTATGCATCAGCCGAAGCTTAATAGACGTCAGCGACTGAGCGGCGCGCGCCGGGTTGGACTGGTAAGCACCTACCTTTTTAAGGAGGTAGCTAGGTCTGCTCACCGGCCGCGTTCGCAACGTGCAGGAGTTTCCGGGGAGATGGCCCATGACCCCTGGGGGCATAGGTTTAGTCCGGCGTGTTGGCCTCTCTATTAAGCCTAGGTCGGGTTGCGGCGTATTGTTTGGCCGAGGCCGGGCATGACCCAAGAAAGTGTGTCCGGCCAGAGTTAAGCGAGCGTGGTGGGTAAGTTGGTGCACCCCTGCAGGGAAGAAAACATCTATCGATAGCCTGTCCTACGGTAACGGACGCTTGGAGTTGTATCCCGATCGATACAACTAGAACTGGATACTTGTGATGAGAACTGGATGGTGATGAGGATTTGATTGTGATGATAACTGGATAGTATGGCTCTAGGATTGCTTTCTCGCAGGGAGTCGAGAAAGGATCTCTGGCCGAGGTTGATAACACTGCTACCACTTTACTTTAAGCTACTCTACTCCCTCTTGTTTGCTGCAAGATGATGGTTTCCAGAAGATGCTAGTCTTCGATAGGACTAGGTCTTCTCTCTATTCTGGCATTTCTGCAGCCCATCCACATATACAACCCCTCTTTGATAATGTTGCATCTGTAGTGTAGATCCTTGCTTGCGAGTACTTTGGATGAGTACTCACGGTTGCTTTGCTCCCTCTTTTTCCCCTTTTCCATTCTTCTCGGATGACGCAACCAGATGACGGAGTCCAGGAGCCAGATGACACCTTTGACGACTGCTGCTACACCGAGGGCGTCTACTACCACGTGACGCAGACCGCCGATGACCAGGAGTAGTTAGGAGGCTCCCAGGCAGGAGGCCTTGCCTTTTCGATCATAGATGCTTTTGTGCTAGCCTTCTTAAGGCAAACTTGTTTAACTTATGTCTGTACTCAGATTTGTTGCTTCCGCTGACTCGTTTGTATTCAAGCTGATGTATTCGAGCCCTCGAGGCCCCTGGCTTGTAATATAAAGCTTGTATTATTTTAATTTGTGTCTAGAGTTGTGTTGTGATATCTTCCCGTGAGTCCTTGATCTTGATCATACACATTTGCGTGTATGATTAGTGTACGATTGAATCGAGGGCGTCACAAGTTGGTATCAGAGCCGACTGCCTATAGGTAGCCCCCTTTCCAACTCCTTGGCCGAAGTTGAGTCTAGTCACTGAAAAACTTTTACTAACATTGGCTGTGTGGCTTACGGGCCCACGTCGCCATTGGGTGGTATTAGGATCTTTTATTCCTCACCTATACTCTAGGACTCTGAACTCTCTTCTATTCGGGTTAAATATTTTACTAACTCTGACTCTAGGATCTCGTAACCACTTCCTCCCGGAGAGCCCCTTCACTGCAGATGATCGCTTGCTTCACCAGAAGATTCTGCAGATACTCCTCGATGTTTTCCCGAGACCCTTGTGCCCTTTGCCATTGCATTTCCCTACCACCGATAAATCCCCATGGATAGCTACATACACTTGCCGTCCATACAATCATTCCTCAATGCTCTTGTTATTACAAGATGCCCCGAAATTCTCTATTGTTTCAAGAATCCTTTGAGCTTACTGCCTTGCAGTTCTTTGCCCCATGAATACACCCCCCCTTCGGATAATTCCTCGCACTCACCGAGGATCCGTTCATCCTCAGTTGTTCGTGTGATTCACAAAATTCTTCGAAATACTATGTGATCTTCCGAAAATCCTCTGCAGCCTATTTCTCTTGATTCTCCTTGCATGCTTGCACTATGATTAGTTCCGTATGTCGAGCAATATCCTTTAAAATTCTTTTTGGTTGTACTTCTGTTCCTATGGATTCAACGTGTGAGTGAATACTGGCAATCACCAATTAATCCTTGGAAATTTTCTTTCCGTCTCCGACATCGCTCCGGTTATGAGCTGGTTCTTGCCCAATCAAGATTTGATCAGGTGCATCTCTAAGTCTATTCAACTTATCATCTTTTGATCAGAGCCTCTGCTTCCGATCCTTCGTCTTGAAATCATAATTCCTTTGTACCCAAGCATCGAATCATTCAGACGTTTCTATAAGCCAATGCCTTTGCATCCCCTTCTTCATCTGATTGATTACCGATAATCACATCAACTCTGTCGTGAATCGCCAGATCCATTGCTGGGTTGTTATCCGACTGTGTCCTTCACATCCAAAGTCTTGTGAGTTTTTCCCTGATACATAACACCTTCGGTAAATTGTATCATCTACTTTGACTCCGATACTCTGCTTTTGAACTCGTATCTTTGCTTGGTTGATGATTGTATAGATTCGTAAAAATGCCCCGATGGGTTGAACTTATGCCTTCCATAATCCGTGTGAACCCGAGAGTTCTCACGAGTCTTACTCTACTGGTACTTCGGCAGATAAATCCTCTGCACTACAATTTCTTCGAAAAACGAGGAGTGAATGAAAGGTTATGCATTGAAGAAGTGGGAGTCGACCTTGAACTTTGTGTTCATGCCCATGGACCCGATGTGAAACTTATCATGGAAGCTTCTTGTGATAATAATAATCCCCTTGTTATAAGTTCATATGGTATCTATGTTTGGTCCTTTGCAACCGTGGTTCTGAACATGGTTGTTCCCCTTTGATTCCATTTCTCGGACAAGTTAAAGCACTTGTCTTCTACAGACCAATGCATCTCCGCAACCTCTATTTTGATCTTCCTTCGAGTATTACCCTTTGGTACCTCGAGAATAACAAAGAACCGTGTTGCTTCCTACGAGTCTTCATTTGGTATTGCTTCTCATCGATTTCATATTTCCCCGGGTTTTGAGTTGTTAGTCACTCGAGAACGCCGATAAGTGAATCGATTCCACACTCCGATTCTATAACTCTTAAGTAATTTTTGTTGCTTACGAGTTTAATAATCCTTCAAGTCATTCCTAGCCTGATCAGTTGTATTATTAACGTGCTAAATTTCAACTGTGCTACCAGGTCCTTTCCGGAGCACAATCTTCGACGACGAGCTAAGCTTATGTCGATCTTCCTCATTATACCATTTTGCCATGAACAACAAGCTTGCTATCGAGTTTGTGTCGTACTCGTGGTTTCAATAACCTTTCGCTTCATCCTTCCTGTTGCTTGATGGCATCGCTCCTTGATGGCATCTTCATAGAGCCTCTCGACAAATGCGTCGTGATCAGCATCAACATTTTGACTTCCATTGAAATGACAATTGAATTCATGGTGAGGAATACCATCCTTGACCTTCGATGATTTGAGTTATCATCGACAACCCCTTTGTCTTCTTTCCAACGCATGTTTGACCATGTCTTGGTTATACCTTGGACTCCTTGCTAATCCCGCAACTGTTCCTTGGGTATTTCTTGTGATTTTCAACTACAACCCCTACTTGTAGCACCATGTTAATGCTACCTCGAAGCATGACTGAGGTATTCTGAATATCAACAAGAACATTGGAAGCACATTGCCGAATGTTTCTTGATCTATTATCCAAACACCGTTGTATGGGTAATATCATGATTCTTCCCTTGCCCCCTTTATCTAAATGCTTTTGAACTTGCTGTCATATCATGTATTTCCTGCTCCGCTTCCCCTTGGGAAGGATATACTCCCAATTCTTGGCTATAAACACCTTTTCTTTCCATTGGTCTGATTATTATAATAATCACATTTTCCTTTTCATTGTTTTGTTTCACCTTTCTTGTAATCTAACTTGTCTGAGCAGAGATAAATCCCTACTTAAGTAAGCACCTCAGTGCACAACTCTGTCACTAAGACCCTGTTACTATTGTTGATGACATTCCGGTAACCACCGATGGACGAGAACTTTGCCTATTGGTCCGCCTCGTCCAACGAGCAGGAAAATGGTTCTCTTCGTCCCTCACCCTTGGTACCAGTGTTGTTGCCAACATAACTGATAGGCTATACTCTGACCTGCCTTGATATCATGATCGTGAAAAATGATTAGTGCCCTCCTGCTGTTAACCCACATGGTGGGCCCATAACCCACAGTTCCACAGGATCGAAACCTGACTCTCCTGTAATTCCTGTTCTCCAAAATTGTTCCTTGCACTTGGCTTCGTATGCAAATCACGAGCCACCTTCCTAGTGGTCTATTCTGGTATCAGACAAAATACTTATCCCCGCCGCTCTGAAACTCCTTTCGCACTCTGTTTCAGGCAACGAATGATTGCCTACCCGATTGAAGCTTCTTATTACACCTTCTTACCTTGCTATCGATGACTTTCTTGAATCTCAACTCAAGAGATGCCTCCTTGCCACGTTCACTGAGATAGCCCCCAGGTAACTATATTGTGATGAGCTCCGTCCTTCCCGAGTCTTTTCCCCTTACTCCACCCCTTAAATCTCGGGACGAGATTTCTTGTAGGGAGGAGATTTGTAACACCCCGAGTGTAATGCTACAGTAATCCCCTGTTAATGGTGCCATGTCATCATGTTACTGTTGCTAATCTTCACTTGATCCTAATCACACTTCAAATTCAAATCTAATCTGAAGTCAAAAATTCATATTTGCCAAACCTGAAAACTGAAATGTTCAAAGTGTGGCAAATAATCTCTGGTTATTTTTCATGTTGAAACCTATATTTTAGAGTGTGTTTTTAATGCCCTAAGCTAATAAAACAGTGGCCAAGGCTTTAATTAAAATGCTTTTCTAATTTATGAAAAATCCAAAACTTTTCAAAAGCCTCCCAAACTTTTTGTGGCAACGCTCATTATTTCCTAGTATTTGTTCTGTCCACCTCCACATTTTTTTGCAAAGTCATTTTTGTGGCTTAAATGCAAATGGAGGATGTTAAAAGAAAACAGAAAAATAAAAGGGAGATCAGAAATAAAAGAAAAAGGAGCAAGGCCCCAACCCCGACCTGGGCCTCGACCACCCGACCGGCCCAGCCCACCAACCACCGCCCCGGGATCACCTCTACTCCCTGTTCCTCCGACCGGGGTCGCAACAGGGGCGAGCCCCGTCGGACCCGTTCACCGGCGTCGGCAAGGGGATAAGGTCCCCGGCTCTCTCTTCCTCCCCTGCTCCACTCATTCACCACGACTCCCCTCTCTCGCCTCCCAGATCCACGCGCTCCTCCCCCTCTCTGTCTCGCTCGCCCGCCTCACCCGAGCGCCATCGCCGCCGTCCCCCGTCGTCTCTGCGGCCACCGTCAACCCCGAGCTTAGGCTGCACGTCCACGAGCTCCGCCGAGGTCGACTCCTTCGAGCGGTGGCCTCAGCTGGGGCTCGGAGGCGCTGCAGCACCGGATCCCCTTCGTCCTCTTCTCCGGCCGCCGCGGAACTCCGTCGACCTCCCCCGACTGCTTCTGCTACTAAACTGAGCACCGGCCTTCGTGAGCCCCTACGTGAGCGTCTCTCCCTCTCCTCTTCCCCCTCTGTTTGCGAGCTGCTGCCCCGTAGCTACCTGACACCGACGCCACGCGCTGCCGTCCGCCATTGCCGGCGTGCAGCTCGAAGCGCAGCCGCCCGAGCCCTTCCGTCTTGACCGTCATGCTTCTGGCGCGCCCAGGAAACCGCCCATCCACCTAGCTCTCTCAAAACACCCCAGGAGCCGCTTCTGTTCACACCCAAGGACCACCGTCGCAAACCTCGTCGCCGGCGCCATTTCCGGCCAAGTCCGGTCGTGCCTCTGCCACCGTTCGACGCGGCGTCGTTCGCCCGTTCGAACGCACCCTCGCGCGCGCGAAACGACCCCCTGTGGACGAATCCCGTCGCCCTCCCGTTCGCTCGGCCGTCGGAATGGTCGCCGGAGTTAGCTCCGGCGCGTCTCTGGCCGGTGCCGAGCTGGCACCCACGTGGCACTGCCCCGTGCCACTGACTGGTGGCCCCCAGTGGACCCGCTGACCCCGTTGACTGGTTTGACCAGTCAACCGTGCTAACGGGGCAGCCCCGAGGCACTGACATGTGGGCCCCCCTCTGTTATATTAGTCTAATAACGTTTTATAAATAAAAATGATTAGTTAACCTAAAACACTCGCTGACGCCCAGGGCCCACGCCCCTAATTAACCCTGTTAGTTTAGTTAATCCACTATTAAGCCAGCAGAGGCTGACATGTGGGTCCCAGTGGCCCCATTGGTCAGCTTTGACCAGTCAACCGGTCTGTTGACTTGCTGATGTCAGCATGGTGTCATGCTGATGTCATATTCCTTTTCTGTTAATTTAAATAATTTCCGAATATTAATAAAACTTTAAAAATTCATAGAAAATAAACTGTAGCTCGGATAAAAATGTTTTCTATATGAAAGTTGCTCAGAAAAATCCAATGAATCCGAATACGTGGTCCGTTCATCCGTCACATGCCCCTAGCATGCTGAACATGGAACTTTCCCCCTCTTTTCCTTTGTCCGGAATCCACCTAACGTCGGGAATTCACCCTCGGATGTTTCCCCCCTTCGTCTGCAACGTGTAGTACCGCGTTAGAGCACGCTTAGCGCTACGTATCGTCATGTCATGCTTAGTGTTACCTCTGTTTTGCTATGTATTTACTGTTTCTTCCCCCTCTTCTCTCCGGTAGACCCCGAGGCCACTGATGCCCCGGTGATCGACTACGTCATCGACAACGACCCCTCCTTGCCAGAGCAACCAGG
This sequence comes from Triticum dicoccoides, assembly GCF_002162155.2. NCBI lineage: Eukaryota > Viridiplantae > Streptophyta > Magnoliopsida > Poales > Poaceae > Triticum > Triticum dicoccoides. The sequence goes on along the minus strand of NC_041383.1, from coordinate 689,555,793 downwards.
CAAGCCCCCCCCTTTGATCATCCCGATATCGCCCATTCCATTCTCTCATGCTTGCATTAGATTTTACTACTGTTATTGTTTGCTCCTATTCTGATGCATAGCCTGCTTTTGTATCTACTGTTGTACCTTACCTGCTTATCCTAATCTGCTTAGTATAGGTTGGTTAGTGATCCATCAGTGACCCCCACCTTGTCCTTGTTGCCCCTGCTTCATCATTGAAGACCCGATCAACGGGATTGAAGACCAGGCCCCGGCACCACACATCACTTTCCCCTTAGTTCTTCGACACTGCTGGGTTACTATCGAGTGCCGAGGGTGAGACCTCTACAGCACTTCTGATGTTAACCCTGTAGTGTAGCTATTCGGTCGTGGTCATCGAGGGTGATTCCACCTTAACCACTTCCGATATGACTCTGTCGTGCAACCCCTCAAGTGTGAACCTCGGGGGTGATTCCTCTTATGTTCACCTTGATGATTACATTGAGTGGAATTCACCGGGGGTGATTCCTCGGGTTTTCCCCTTGATGTTTAAACACACAGTTACTATGGTTACTATGACTTTATGCTAAACCATGTTACTAAAGACGGGTCGACCCTGAGGGGTGCCCGCGCGAGCATAATTGCGAGTGATGAGGAGTCGGGTTGACCTGGAAGGTGCCCGTGAGATAATTACGAGGCGTGGTCGGGCATTCTTAGCCCTTGCCGCAAGTCCTCGAGACGGGGCAACGGGGTCACATCTTTCGTGAGTCTCTGCTTGTTACCGCGCGTTCCTAATCCACTACGATTTGGATATTTGATCCGAGGGGCCTCTGGCCTGATAGCACTAACCATCATGGGCATAGTATGGACGTTCTGCGTCGTATGCATCAGCCGAAGCTTAATAGACGTCAGCGACTGAGCGGCGCGCGCCGGGTTGGACTGGTAAGCACCTACCTTTTTAAGGAGGTAGCTAGGTCTGCTCACCGGCCGCGTTCGCAACGTGCAGGAGTTTCCGGGGAGATGGCCCACGACCCCTGGGGGCATAGGTTTAGTCCGGCGTGCTGGCCTCTCTATTAAGCCTAGGTCGGGTTGCGGCGTATTGTTTGGCCGAGGCCGGGCATGACCCAAGAAAGTGTGTCCGGCCGGAGTTAAGCGAGCGTGGTGGGTAAGTTGGTGCACCCCTGCAGGGAAGAAAACATCTATCGATAGCCTGTCCTACGGTAACGGACGCTTGGAGTTGTATCCCGATCGATACAACTAGAACTGGATACTTGTGATGAGAACTGGATGGTGATGAGGATTTGATTGTGATGATAACTGGATAGTATGGCTCTAGGATTGCTTTCTCGCAGGGAGTCGAGAAAGGATCTCTGGCCGAGGTTGATAACACTACTACCACTTTACTTTATGCTACTCTACTCCCTCTTGTTTGCTGCAAGATGGTGGTTTCCAGAAGATGCTAGTCTTCGATAGGACTAGGTCTTCTCTCTATTCTGGCATTTCTGCAGCCCGGTCCACATATACAACCCCTCTTTGATAATGTTGCATCTGTAGTGTAGATCCTTGCTTGCGAGTACTTTGGATGAGTACTCACGGTTGCTTTGCTCCCTCTTTTTCCCCTTTTCCATTCTTCTCGGATGACGCAACCAGATGACGGAGTCCAGGAGCCAGATGACACCTTTGACGACTGCTGCTACACCGAGGGCGTCTACTACCACGTGACGAAGACCGCCGATGACCACGAGTAGTTAGGAGGCTCCCAGGCAGGAGGCCTTGCCTTTTCGATCGTAGATGCTTTTGTGCTAGCCTTCTTAAGGCAAACTTGTTTAACTTATGTCTGTACTCAGATTTGTTGCTTCCGCTGACTCGTTTGTATTCAAGCTGATGTATTCGAGCCCTCGAGGCCCCTGGCTTGTAATATAAAGCTTGTATTATTTTAATTTGTGTCTAGAGTTGTGTTGTGATATCTTCCCGTGAGTCCTTGATCTTGATCGTACACATTTGCGTGTATGATTAGTGTAGGATTGAATCGAGGGCGTCACACCCCTCAAAGGATTAGTTTCCATAGTGACAAGTAACAGAAAATTTCAGCACACTATATAAATGTTTCCTTACCAAGTTCCACTCACCAAAAGCGCTATGCTCCCCGGCAACAGCGCCAGAAAAGAGTCTTGATGACCCACAAGTATAGGGGATCTATCGTAGTCCTTTCGATAAGTAAGAGTGTCGAACCCAACGAGGAGCAGAAGGAAATGATAAGCGGTTTTCAGTAAGGTTTTCTCTGCAAGCACTGAAATAGTAGGTGATAGATAGTTTTGTGATAAGATAAATAGTAACGAGCAAAAAGTAAATAAAGTAAATAAAGTGCAGCAAGGTGGCCCAATCCTTTATGTAGCAAAGGATAAGCCTGGACAAATTCTAATAATGAAGAAGGAGCTCCCGAGGACACATTGGGAATTATCGTCAAGCTAGTTTTCATCACGCTCATAAGATTCGTGTTCGGTACTTTGATAATTTGATATGTGGGTGGACCGGCACTTGGGTACTGCCCTAACATGGACAAGCATCCCACTTATGATTAACCCCTATTACAAGCATCCGCAACTACAAAAAGGAGTATTAAGGTAAACCTAACCACTGCATTAAACATATGGGTCCATATCAACCCCTAACGAAGCAACGCATAAACTAGGGTTTAAGCTTCTGTCACTCTAGCAACCCATCATCTACTTATTACTTCCCCATGCCTTCCTCTAGGCCCAAATAATGGTGAAGTGTCATGTAGTCGACGTTCACATAACACCACTAGAGGAAAGACAACATACATCATCAAAATATCGAATGAATACCAAATTCACATGACTACTAATAGCAAGACTTCACCCATGTCCTCAGGAACAAACATAACTACTCACAAAGCATATTCATGTTGATAATCAGAGGGGTAATAATATGCATAAAGGATCTGAACATATGATCTTCCACCAAGTAAACCAAATAGCATCAACTACAAGGAGTAATCAACACTACTAGCAACCCACAGGTACCAATTTGTGGTTTTGATACAAGATTGGATACAAGAGATGAACTAGGGTTTTGAGAGGAGATGGTGCCGGTGAAGATGTTGATGGAGATTGACCCCCTCTCGATGAGAGGATCGTTGGTGATGACGTTGGTGATGATTTCCCCCTCCCGGAGGGAAGTGTCCCCGGCAGAACAGCTCTGCCAGAGCCCTAGATTGATTCCGCCAAGGTTCCGCCTCGTGGCGGCAGAGTTTCATCCCGTAAGCTTGCCCACGATTTTTTCCAGGGTAAAAGTGATGATATAGCAGAAGATGGACGCCGGAGGCCCACCAGGGGGCCCAGGAGATAGGGGGTCGCGCCCTACAAGGGGGGGCGCCCTCTTGTCTCCTGGACAGGGTGTGAGCCCCCTGGCCTATTTCTTTCGCCCATAAATTCTTATTAAATCCAAAAGGTTGTTTCGTGGAGTTTCGGGACTTTTGGAGTTGTGCAGAATAGGTTTCCAACGTTTGCTCCTTTTCCATCCAGAATTCCAGCTGCCGGCATTCCCCCTCTTCATGGTAAACCTTGTAAAATAAGAGAGAATAGCCATAAGTATTGAGATATAATGTGTAATAACAGCCCATAATGCAATAAATATTGATATAAAAGCATGATGCAAAATGGACGTATCAATCATCCCGATATCGCTCATTCCATTCTCTCATGCTTGCATTAGATTTTGCTGCTGTATTTGATTGCTCCTATTCTTATGCATAGCCTACTTTTGTGCCTGCTATTGTACCTTACCTGCTTACCCTAAACTGCTTAGTATAGGTTGGTTAGTGATCCATCAGTGACTCCCACTTTGCCCTTGTTGCCCCAGCTTCATCTTCGACGACTCGATCAACGTGATCGATGACCAGAGCCTGACACCTCACATCACATCATGCAACTTTAGTTGCTTGACTCTGCAGAGCTACTATCGAGTGCCGAGGGTGATCCCTCATAACACACTCCTGATGATAATTCTGTAGTGTAGCTATTCGGTCGTGGTCAATGAGGGTGGTTCCTCTTTCACCATTCCCGATACGGCTGTCGTGCAACACCTCTAGTGTGAACCTCGAGGGTGGATCCTCTTATGTTCACCTTGATGATTACATCGAGTGGAATCCTCCATGGGTGATTCCTCGGGTTTTCCCCTTGATGTTTCGACACACGGTTACCTTGACTCTACTTGGGACCATTGTTGAAGTCGGGTCGGCCCTGAGGGGTACTCGCGAGTTGATGTGAAAGTCGTGCGGGCCCGTTGAGCACCCGCGAGTTTTCTACATGGCACGGCCGGGCAGTCTAGGCCCTTGCCGTAAGTCCATGAGACGGGGCGACGGGGTCACATTATCACGAGTCTCTGCTCGTCTCCGCGAGCCCCCAATGCACTAATAGGTTTGGGTATTTGTTCTGAGTTGGCCTCTGGCCTTTACGCACTAACCACCACGCGAGAATAGTTATGGGCCTCGACGTCGTAGTATTAGCCGAAGCTTTGTCAGATGTCCAGTTCAGCATCGTGGGCCTGTCGGGCCAGTGCCATCCAGTATGAGGTGGTGCTCGTCCCGGCTCGTCGCACAACGACCCGGAGTGTTGCGGGCGATGGGCCCAAGACCCCGGAGTGCTTAGGATGTAGACCGACGGGGACCTCTCTGCTGAGCCTAGGTAGGGCTGCGACGTGTTGATCTTCCGAGGCCGGGCATTGACCCAGAGAAGTGTGTTCGACCAGAGTGATCGAGCATGTTGGGTAACGTGGCGCACCCCTGCAGGGAAGACATATATTCGAATACTGTGTCCATAGTAACGGGCGTTCAGACTTATATCCTGATCTTATACAACTACAAATGGATACTTGAGATATGTGGCTCCGGGATTGCTTTCTCGTAGGGAGTCGAGGAACAATCTCTGGGCATTAATGTTACAACATGCTTGTTAAATATAAACTGCTATTCTTTACTCTTCTACTTGCTGCAAGATGCTTGGAGCTTCTTGAAGATGCTAGTCTTCGATAGGCGGCCTTCCCTCTATTCTGGCTTTCCGCAGTTCAGTCCACAGGTACAAACCTTCCATTTGATAGCAGTGCATACTTAGTATAGATCTGATGCTTGCGAGTACTTTGGATGAGTACTCACGGTTGCTTTGCTACCCCTTTTTTCCCCTTCTTTCTTCTTTCCGATTGATCCAACCAGATGGTGGATCCTTGGAGCCAGATGCCCCCGCCGATGGATACTACTACGTGGAGACCGTCGACGACCAGGAGTAGTTAGGAGGTCCCAGGCAGGAGGCCTTGCCTCTTCGATCGTTGATGTTTGTGCTAGCCTTCTTAAGGCAAAACTTGTCTAACTTATGTCTGTACTCTGATATTGTTGCTTCCGCTGACTCGCTTGTGTATCGAGCTTTCGTATTCGAGCCCTCGAGACCCCTAGCTTGTAATATGAAGTGTGTATGTCTTTCCTTTGTGTTTAGAGTTGTGTTGTGATATCTTCCCGTGAGTCCCTGATCTTGATCGAACATGTTTGCGTGTATGATTAGTGTACGACTGAATCGGGGGCGTCACAGTCTACAAAGAGAAGGTTGCATAGTAGACATCAGTCATCCAAACACTGTCGCTATGTTGTTGCAGTTATATTTACCTTCCTCTTAAAATGTTCAATTTATTATTTATAGTACATGAGTAAGAAATTGTAGCATTGTTGTAGTTAATTATAGCTTCTGATGTTTCAGAATTTGGTTGTTGTCTCAGTAGCAATTAATTCATTTGCATATTGATCTTTTTGAGAAGATATGTCATAATTAACCCGTTTCTTCAATTTTTCAAAATAAGTATTGGTGATTTTCTATGTTGCTATAAACTCATTTTCCCTAGAATTGTTACCGATCTAGTTTTAAATATTATAGGATGAACGGAAGTGTTCTTACTTGGAGTGGGTTGATCAAGAGCGGCTACAGTCTTTGAAGATGTGCCTAGCAAAGCTTTGGAGCATGTATGAGGAAGATAACAGAGGTAGGCTTAGAGAAAGTGTTGTCAACGCTGAAGAATATTTGAAGATGCGGGATAAAAAGAGGAAGGTGGAGAATGAGCTCAGATTTTTTAAATCAAACTTTGCTAAGATGGTGTTGGCGAAGGAGGAGGCACTTTCCCAGTTGGCCAGTGCAAAACAGGTTCTTACTGAACTGAAAGCAGAGGTGGATAAGACGAGGCTGGATGATCTCGATTAGGGAAATGAATATATTGTTCTAATATTGTTCTTATGAAGTTGAACTAGCTATATGCTGTATTGTGCTGTTTTCAGGTAGCTATCGTACTGCAACGTCAAAATATATCTATGTGCCTGATATGAAACTGGCAAACAATTTTTCGATATGAAATGTGAATTTGCGTAATACTGGAATTATTAATTGTAAACTAATAAACCTGCTAAATGGGTCATGGAACTTTGCAAACGGTTCTAGCAGTAAAAGCGCTTGTGATGGATAGCTCAATGCCACACAGTATTTTCATCAAATCGTGTATGATGTAGTTGATAAAAGCAAACGGTTAACCAAGGCAGAGCCTGTGTGATAGTTACACCTATCACACACGAGCCTGTGTGGGATGTACATACGAACGGAAACGTTTTCCCTGTATTAACTGTGTAGGATGTACATACGAATGGAAACGTTTTCCCTAGATTGGCTGTGTGGGATGTACATATGAACGGAAGCGTTTTCCCTGGATTGACTATATGAGATGTACATAAGAACGGAAACATATTCCTTGGATTGACTGTGTGTGATATACATACGAACGGAAATGTTATTCTGGGATTCACCGTGTGGGATGTTCATACGAACGGAAACGATTGGGTTTCGATGCCTCGCCCGATCGCACACGAGCTCATTTTGCCCCATCCTGTGTGCCAGGAGGGCCTATCCTCGATGGTTTCTGGGTCGTGTGGGAAGGACCCCCCTATCGCCCACACTCACTTGGCGACAGTTTCCACTGTCGTCGCGGACAGGGGTTAAAAATCGTGTGTATAGCACCTTGATGTACCAGTATAATATCATGGGGATCGCTTCTCCTTCTTCCCCATGTGCTAGACCTTTTTGTAATGCACTCGGGAAAGAAGGGATGAGCGACCATCACGGACGGGCGAAATATCAGAGAGGGAGCGTCCACCATATACACCATCAAAGACGAGAGATTTTCAAGGAAGACTTAACAGAACAAAAGTTAACCTGTGCTGAATAGTGATCTGTGTGTTGAGTTTCTCGTATTTGTCGTCGATTTTTAATCTTTCAATTATGAACCCAACAAATGGATGACGATGATAGGATCCCCGAGTGCAATGACTATACCGACAACAAGGTTATGTGCGACATGTCTCACTTGGAAAACGATAGATGCTTCTCCCTCACGCTTAAGAAGGTCTTCGAATATTTTATGATATGTAACTTTAGCGACAAGTATTTCTTCTTAATTAAGCATGACTTAAGACTTTTTTGCTTTAACATGTAATTTATGTTTTTTTATAATTTGACTAGTCCATCCCCTGCTATGCAAGACCTTATATCCTAGAGAAGCTATCTTTCAAAGAGATGTACAAGGTGGATAAGAAGAGAGTCCCTCCATAGGCCGGGCACGCGGGCTATCGGGCCAGTACGCTAGGACCAACCCATTTAGCAACTTTTGTGTTTGATGACCGAAGCTTGATCGACTGCTCACACACACATCCGAGCAAAGCTGGCCAAACGGGTCAGCCCGACCCGCCATAAACATGCCTGGCACGACACGGGCCGACCCGCCATAAACGTGTCTGGCATGACACGGCCCGCCAGGGCACGGTTTATAGTTGGGCTGGGCCGCCCAGCCCACGTGCTGCAGGCAGCAGCCCAAGCACGACACATGAGGTAAATGGGTCGGCCCGCGACACGCTTAGGCACGCCAACACGTTTTCGTCTTCACTCCCAAAAAATGTTGAAAATTTAAAAAATTCTATGGAGTATTATTTGGGATGAATCTAGATTTTTATTACCTCTTACATCATTAAACGGTTGCATCTCAAAGAAGTAAAAAAAAATCGTGCTCTAGAATTATAAAAAGATAAAAAAATACAAAGACTACACTACGACAGTACAACTACTTAGATCCAAGCATTATAAAAATATGCAAGCAATACCAAAATGTTGAACACATTAGGTATTTATATAGGACATATATATTTATATATTTCAGAAAAAAACGGGCATGGCCGAGGCGTGCCGTGCGCCGGGCACGGCCCGTTTAGCCCGTGCCGTGTCTGGCCCATGGCGGGCCGTGCCGGCGTGCTCCGGGCCCGGCCTGGTTGGCCCGGCCGGTTTGGCCAGCTTTGCATCCGAGAGACCCGCGTTGAGAATTTGCCCAAGGAAATGAACTGAACTCTTCTTTTTTTTCCCTCTTGGCCTCTCCCTTCCTCGTAGCTCCTCCGTGCTCCCCTGGCGGCGGCGCACAACACCTGTTCGACGGAACGCCGCTCCGGGGCGGGAAGTTTCGACCATGGCGAGCGGGGAGGACCACATCAGCGCCCTCCCGGAGGACATCCTCCACCAGGTGCTCCGCCTCCTGCCGGCTCATGAGGTGGTGCGGACGTGCTTGCTCCTCCGGCGCTGGCGCGGCGTCTGGAGGTCCGCGCCCACCCTCTGCTTCACCGGGGCCAAGGGGTGGGGCAGCGCCGACAGGTTCGGCCAGTTCGTGGACCACTTGCTCCACCTCAGGTGCGGGGGCGACGGCCCGCCTCTGGATTCCTGCCATTTCGACTTCGATTACGACGGATCCATGCTGTTGCTCGCAAACAAGCGGCGTGCCAGCATCTGGCTCTGGAAGGCTCTGCCTCGTGTCCGGGCGCTGGGCCTTTGTATCTTCGACGAGCTGGAAACCTGGACACGACTATCTGATAAGCATCTCTTCTCCCAGCACCTCACTAGATTAGAGCTTGCTGGAGTCAGTGTCAGCAACTGAGTATGGATTATTGCGATGTTTTTGTCAGACAGCTGGTGTCTCCATCCTTGAAACATCTGCGCGTTACCCGCTGCTATACTTCTCGCGATTACCGCATTCTTATTTCTCTACCAAATCTTGTTTCGCTCGAGTTCATCCAGTGGGGCGAAGGAAGGGCTCCATTGCTTGGAAACTTGCCGCAGTTAGCAAGAGCTGATATTTTTCTTAACGGGGATTGTGCTGATCAATGCTCTGAGGGTCGGTTTGATGGTTGTGATGCTGATGACAGTGATACCTGTTATGGTTGTTATTATTATTATGGGGATCCTGTATATGGGCCTCATTATGACCGCAACAACTGCGTCGTTCTCAAAGGTTTGTCAGAAGCCACAGACTTGGAGTTGACAGCTTATCATGATCTGGTATGCTTGCAGCCGCTTCTCTCTTCTTATTTTACAATATATGTTTCATCACTTCTCATGCAGAAACCATATCCATCATCACAGATCGTAATTGCTTCACATATGACTTACTTCACACATCAGCTAATTGAATTTTGTATTTCAAAGGTCAAAAGGTTCCTAATTTGATCGGGCTCTTTTGCACTTTCCCTAGACTGTTTTGAACAGGGATTTGAAGTGGTGCCCTACATTTACCAAGTTAAAGACTTTGCTACTCAATGATTGGTGTTTGGCTGCTGACCACAATGCACTAATTTGTTTTCTCCAACACGCACCAATTTTGGAGAAGCTTACCATTCAACTTCCTGAGGTATAGATTTTTAAGCTGGATAGTTGTGTATCATTTAAAATGACCATCCATGATTTACCTGATTGATTTTTGTGCATGTGTTAGAAACCTTCATATGTAACTGGAGCAGAAGGAATATACAAACCATTGGGACATTCAGTTGCATCCAACTGTCTTGAGATTGTTGAAATCAAATGTGCAAATGTCGATAACAGGGTTCACGAAATTCTGAAGATTTTGACTACGTATGGCATACACCTTGAGCAAATTAGTGTCTAACAGACTTGCAAAATTCCTCGATCTGGATGTGAGTTAAACTGTTGGCACTCTTCATGCTACTTATATTTCCAGTTGTTAATGTGTTTATGCATTATAGAGCTATTGGGCATATGTCGAAAAATCTCAAACTAATTAGTAGAATATAGTTGTTAGAAATTTGGGCGTATGTTGAGTTGTTGACAAGCGTTTGGACAACCCATATTTGATGAAGAGAAAATGATAGACAACAATGTACTGAATGTTTGTAACTGGCTTTATTATCCGGAAACCTTGTTAGAGTACGTAATGGGCCTAATGGGCCGTTAGTCTTAGGGTTAATTAGAGATAACGGTCGCTTACTTAGAGGTCAAGTAAGCCTTGCTTGGGAGTCAAGTAAACCTCTCTATATAAAGAGAGGAGATGTATCAATCTAATCAAGCAAGAATTAAGAAGGAAATCCCTTCCCCCTTGCCTGGCCGTGGGCAAAAAGGCCCCCGGCCGGCCCTCTCGCGCCCTCCGTCTAGCAGCGCCATAACAATTTGGTATCAGCTAGCTTTGGTTCGATCATGTCTTCATCGCCGCCAAGCCCGTCTCTTCCGCTGCCGGTCACCTTGTCGCCTCCGCCGACCACCATGACCGTTGCCCCGCTCCTGCTCGCGCCGGGGTCGTCCGTCGCGCCCGCCCCCGCCGTCCTCACCTGGGAGGAGGTGTCCGGGGTGTTGCGGGACCTAACCCAGGCGGTCCAGGAGATCCACCTGTTCTTGGCCGGGTCCTACGGGCCGCCCCCGGCTGCGCCGCCCATCGCCGCCCCCGCGCCGCTGTGGCTGCCATGGCAGCCGCCGCACCAGGCGACCTTCGCCGCGCTCGTCGGGCCGCTGCAGCAGCCGCTGCAACTGCCATCCATCGCCACCACCGCCCAGCCCTGGCTGCAGTGGCAGCCGCCGCTCCTGGCGGCCTCCACTGCGCCCGGCGCTCCGCCGCAGCAGCCGCTGCCGCTGCCCGACGCAGCACCGCAGTAGCCGCTGCAGCTGCAGCAGCCACCGCCGGTCAGCGCAGTATGGGATGCCCTACGACGGGAGTGCGACGACCTCGTTCCCATCAGCGCCGTCGCCATCCCAGGGCGTCCACATCCAGCAGATCAAGTCCCCGCCGTCGCCGTCACCGCTTCCGTGTTGGATCGCTACCCGCCACGTGTCGGCGGCGGTGAGGCTGCAGGCTGCTGCGCGCGGCCTCCTAGCGCGTCGGCGTGTGCGGGAGATGCGTGGTCTGCAGCTGGCGCTCCTCCAAGTTGCCCTTCGCTGTGCAAAGGACCTCGATCTCGTCCGTTGCGCTGGGGATCTTGGGCATGCGGTTTCCCCCACGGGCGGCGGGCATGCTGTTTTCCCCGCGGGCAGCAACCTCAAAGTCTGCGACATCGGCGGTTGGGGGGGGGGGGCGCACCCCTCCTCGTCATTCTCCATCGCAAGCTCTCCACTCTTCCCTGTGCGGTGCAGACCAACAGCCGTCCGGCAGGGAGAAGGCATGGTGTCACCGACAGCAGCGCACCGCGTAGCACCACTGCCTTCCGCCACCGGCCGCCGCGAGGGCGCCTCTGCTGGTCACTCTTGCGACCACTTCCAGGTGGTCATACACATGCAGTCCTTTTGTCCAGGTGGTGTCCATGGGATCCAGGTGGCTGTACACGTGCACGTCCGACGTGCGGATGATGTCCACTTTTTGTTAAGGGGTTCAAAAATAAAGCGTCCCAGTCCATTTCAGGTTCAGAATAATAAAACAAGCTGAGATGTAAAAGGCTTGTTTTTAGGTGTTAGGTTTGTGTTGCGTCGAGTCATGGTTATAAGTTGGTTAGGCTGCAGCTCGAGGACAAGCTGCATGTTCAGGTGGGGTGTAGTGTTAGAGTATGTAATGGGCCTAATGGGCCCGTTAGTCTTAGGGTTAATTAGAGATAAGGGTCGCTTACTTAGAGGTCAAGTAAGCCTTGCTTGGGAGTCAAGTAAACCTCTCTATATAAAGAGAGGAGATGTATCAATCTAATCAAGCAAGAATTAAGAAGGAAATCCCTTTCCCCTTGCCTGGCCGTGGGCAAAAAGGCCCCCGGCCGGCCCTCTCGCGCCCTCCGTCTAGCAGCGCCATAACAAACCTATACTATCAAACCTATACTAACAATTATACATCAAGCAGTTCCAACTTCCAAGTCTATTATGTATTGGCATTATATAGCAGTTGAAGTTTATCGACATATGGCAAATGAATGGTTCCAGTACTCTTGGTAGACAGTATCCATATAGGTGAATGCAATGCTCTATCCAGCCATTTTGGTTGAGCCAACTATCATCTAGATCCGTTACAGACTGGCATGTGACTATCTTGCTCTTCTTATGATACAAGTCCCTTCTTTTTAGCGGACATCTCACAGCAAATAACATATCAATGATTTAGGAAATGTTTAACTGCATACTGTTGCCATCTGTAATCGTGTATGAACCCTGTTATGTGCGATGTTACATGTCAAATAACCAGAAAGAAGCCAAAATATTACCATCTTATTTTAGTAGAGTTAGTTCTACATGTTTCCTTATTACTTACTCCCTTCGTCCCAAAATTCTTGTCTTAAATTTGTCTAGATACGGATGTATCTAGTTACGTTTTAGATACATCCGTATCTAGACAAATCTAAGACAAGAATTTTGGGACGGAGGGAGTACAAAGCATTGAAAACTCCCATTGCCTGTATTAGGTTCTCTTTGAATTGATTCTGTGATTTTTCTTATCTTGCAGGTTTCAATTTTGTTTGCACTGGTTTCTGCTAAAACTGTAGGTATGAGGATCTATACCATTCCAATCTTCTACTCCCTCCGTCCGGAATTACTTGTCTCGGAAATGGATAAAAATGGATGGATCTAAAACTAAAATAGGTCTAGATACATCCATTTCTCCGACAAGTTACTCCGGATGGAAGGAGTACAATGCAACTCAATTGGAATACTGGCAATATCTAGCGTAGATGTTCACTCATTCTGCTTCATACATGGACAAAATTTGTATACATATATAAATGAAGGAAAGGTAAAAAAAAAATGCTTGCTGGTTAAAGTTTGGATGTAAACCAGTTGATGAACAATTTGTCGTTATTCTTAGACCCAATGATGAAAATAGGGAAAATAATTGAGGTACATCACTACAAGACTCTCCTCAACCATAACCTAAGTGCCCTCATTTTTTGCATTTATGCTGCAATGTGGCATCATTATTTTCGTTCAATAGTTTATACCAATAGTCGATCCAGTTACACATTGTGAATAATACCAATGGAAGGGTCAGGTGGTCTTATGCACTGAAAATATGCCGCACTCCTGTGGCCAACCTTTTCTGATTTTCTTGGAACCAACTCAACAAACCACCAAACAGCTGATCAACAGATTCAGTTGTCCAGAAGGTATAATTCCCATTCTAGAAGCGCAACCACAAATTTGACCAAATAGATGTAGCTAGGAAAGTCGACACATCAACAACAGGTGATCGACAGATTCTGCGGCATGCACCACAAAATTCACAGGCATTGCTACCTTTCCATCCGTTTTGAGCTTATTATCCTTAGTTAACTCTGCATTCCTCAAAACAGTCCAAAGAACAAATTAATTTTCAGCGGCAGTCAAAACTCATTCATGGTTTTGAACAAGTGAAAGGAAAATTTGAGTTCTCAGAGCTGGATAAGAGGAATGTACTGAAAACTCACCCTTTAGATCCTAATATTAATCTCAAACTTTTGTGTTTCTTATTTAAATGCATGTCAGCACATTCCTTTATAACTGTAGGGTTGTTAATTAGAGATATCTGTCTTCTGATGATCTCAGTATATGTGCTTCTAGGCACAAATGACGTCGTCGTATCGGCCTATGGCAAGAAGTTCGCTACGTTCTCAAGGCGGCCAGCTCCACCGGAGGAGAGCCACTCCACTGCATTCAACGAGCTGCTCATCATCGTTCACGAGACCCTTGTTGCTGCTCACCATCGTCCCAAAGCCTATTCCTTTTGTACTCCATATTACTAGATCATAGCAGTGTTGTATCTCTGCCAAACAATTTCCCGTGGCTGATGAACTTAGTTGAGAGTTATTGTTATTAAAATCTAGTTGAGAGTTATTCCAAGTCTCTGATCTAGTATGTGATAAAATGGATGCATCAATCTCAACAATAGGTTCGGTCACAGACTGTCCGTTCAAGCAGAAATAATAACACGACTCCAAAAAGGCAAAAGCTCAGCACTAAAAATTCAGAAGTTATGCACATAACACCAACTTTTCCTTTTGTAGTTTTCAAATATTTTTTTTCTGGGTGTGTGTATGCCCATCTGTACTCTATTTATTCTTTGTGTGTGTTTCCTCATTTTTCCAAGACAAACGGGACCTTCATTCCTCATCTGAAGTGTAGAAAGGTGAACATGCCGCAGCCAGTGAAAACTCGACATCCCATTGTACTCTCTTTCTTATCTATAACCATTCTTCAAAGTATGAGTAAACCTCTCCCAGTCTGCTGCCCCAGAAAAAATGGGTCCATTCCCGCTGCTGTGTAGTCCTCCGAAGAATCTGAGTTCTGAGGAGGTGTTTGTTTCTGAGTTTTTTGCCCGTCACCTGTGAACACCGTAAAGGGAGAATAGTCCCCGCGTTTGGTAACTCCATACCGTAAACAGACCCAAGCCAGTTATGTATCGATACCGCCCACCCCTCACCGGTAAAAGACTGCGATATCGATCCCATGCCCTCCTCCTCCTCCCGCCTGAGCCCCTCCTCCTCGCGCCTCTCGTTCTGTTCTCGTGCCGCGCATGCCTGTTGGAGATACACCGCCGTCGAGATTAGCTCCCCGAGGGTCTCTGCAGCGACCCGCGTACGCCGTCTCATCGCTGTTTTGGGACAATTGGTTCCGGGACGAGCACAATGTGCGGCACCTGTCGTACTTCGCTGTCCATGCTCCTCATGCGCATGCTCCCAGCCCTCCACGTGTGCGTGCGCGTGCTCCCAGTCCACCGCCCCTAGCCACTGTGTCTAATGAGGCCAGATCGCCGATGAGGAGGACGAGGACCTTAAGAAGGCCATCAAGCTATCCGAACTCGAACAGCTCGCCCAATGGGAGGGCATGGTGATGCAGCTAGCCTTATCGGCCGCAGGCGATGTCGCCGCTCCTGAGCTGGGGGAGTGGGAGGTGGAGGCCAAGGAGGAGGAGAGGAGCCGCCCATGTCATTTTGAGGCGTTGGTGGGACAATCGTGGCCGTGGACGATTACGGTGCCATGCACAACTGAGTTGGTGTCAGCCCCGGCCAGCTGGGTGTGGGCGTGGAGCCGTGATCACCGCAACAGCAGTCGGAGCCGTAGCAAGTGCCGCCCGCTGCACCGTCGACGCCACTTGTCTCGTTGTCGTTCCTGTGGCAGCCTCCACCCTTCATCGACCTCACCGCCGATGACAGTGACTAGATCTATGCCGGCCAGGAGACCTGCGGCGACATTCTATTTATGTTTTTTTAGTTTAAGTTATTATTTATGTCCTTTTTAGTATAAGTTTAATGTATATATATGGGTCGCACTATTCGTTACCCTGGGTGAGGAATAGTTATTCTTCACCCTCTCTGTATTTTGACATCAATGCATCATATTTTTACGTTTCATAAATTTTGTCTTATTTTATACATAAAAAGAGAATGTAAGAAAGTATGTACTCACCGTAAGAAATATTTTACGTTACTAAAATTACGAATGTAAAAATATAGTGTAAAACATACATAAAAGGTGAGTTTTCTGGTCTTATAACCTATATTTTTGTTTTTTTATACCAAATTTTACATATTGAATCAATATGCATGTAACTATTTATATTGTAAACGTAATTTATTTGGGAAGCGATCGTAAGATTACTTCGGGTGAAGAATAACTTATTCTGCACCCTGGGTGATGAATAGTAACACTATAATGATACTATTCATCACCCATGATGCAGAACAAGTTATTCTCCGAGGTAATCTTACGATCATTTCATAATTAAATTACATTTGAAATTCAAATAGTTACATTGCTATTGATTCACTATGTAAATTTTGGTATAAGAAAATAAAAATATGGGTCATAAAACAAGAAAATTTAAAGTTTATTAGATTTTACACTATGTTTTTATGTTTGTAATTTTACATAACATAAAATATTTTTTACGGCGATTATATATTTTCTTACGGTGTCTTTTTACGTCTGAAATAAGACAAAACTTACGGAATGTAAAATAATGGTGCATTGATGGTAAAATAGAGGGGGTGAAGGATAACTATTCCTCACGCAGGGTGACGAATAGCGCGATACACACACACACACATATACGTATAACTTTTTTGTGGTAACTTGAAAAAAAATCAAGAAAGCTAAAATACATCGATTTCATTGGAGGCATTTGTGTGAAAAAAAAATGTTGTTGTTAGTGTGATCAATCCAAACGGGCAAAAAAAAGGGAAAAAATTAATATGTTTGTTTGGGTCTATGCTTTGGAGTTGCCCTAAGAAAATGATCAAATGAACTGAACTCTTGTTTCCCCTCTTGCCCTCCCCCTTCCTCGTAGCCGTCTTCCTCCGTGTTCCCCGGGCGGCGGCGCACAACACCTGTTCGACGGAACGCCGCTCCGGGGCGGGAAGCTTCGACCATGGCGAGCGGGGAGGACCGCATAAGCGCCCTCCCGGAGGACATCCTCCACCAGGTGCTCCGCCTCCTGCCGGCTCATGAGGTGGTGCGGACGTGCTTGCTCGCCCGGCGCTGGCGCGGCGTCTGGAGGTCCGTGCCCACCCTCTGCTTCACCGGAGCCAAGGGGTGGGGCAGCGCCGACAGGTTCGCCCAATTCGTGGACCACTTGCTCCACCTCAGGTGCGGGGGCGACGGCCCGCCTCTGGATTCCTGCGATTTCGACTTCGATCACGACGGATTCATGCTGTGGCCCGCAAACAAGCGGCGTGCCAGCATCTGGCTCTGGAAGGCTCTGCCTCGTGTCCGGGCGCTGGGCCTTTGTATCGTCGAGGAGCTGGAAACCTGGACACGATTATCTGATAAGCATCTCTTCTCCCAGCAGCTCACTAGATTAGAGCTTGCTGGAGTCAGTGTCAGCGACAGCGTCGTTGATTTTTCAGGCTGTCCGGCATTGGTGCAACTGAGTATGGATTATTGCGATGTTTTTGTCAGACAGCTGGTGTCTCCATCCTTGAAACATCTGCGCGTTACCCGCTGCTATACTTCTCGCGATTACCGCATTCTTATTTCTCTACCAAATCTTGTTTCGCTCGAGTTCATCCAGTGGGGCGAAGGAAGGGCTCCATTGCTTGGAAGCTTGCCGCAGTTAGCAAGAGCTGATATTTTTCTTAACGGGGATTGTGCTGATCAATGCTCTGAGGGTCGGTTTGATGGTTGTGATGCTGATGACAGTGATATCTGTTATGGTTGTTATTATTATTATGGGGATCCTATACATGGGCCTCATTATGACTGCAACAACTGCATCGTTCTCAAAGGTTTGTCAGAAGCCACAGACTTGGAGTTGACAGCTTATCATGATCCGGTATGCTTGCAGCCGCTTCTCTTATTATCTTACAATATACGTATGTTTCATCATTTCTCATGTAGAAACTATATCCATCATCACAGATCGTAATTGCTTCACATATGACTTACTTCACACATCAGCTAATTGAATTTTGTATTTCAAAGGTCAAACGGTTCCTAATTTGATCGGGCTCTTTTGCACTTTCCCTAGACTGTTTTGAACAGGGATTTGAAGTGGTGCCCTACATTTACCAAGTTAAAGACTTTGCTACTCAATGATTGGTGTCTGGCTGCTGACCACAATGCACTAATTTGTTTTCTCCAACATGCACCAATTTTGGAGAAGCTTACCATTCAACTTCCTGAGGTATAGATTTTTAAGCTGGATAGCTGTGTATCATTTAAAATGACCATCCATGATTTACCTGATTGAGTTTTGTGCATGTGCTAGAAACCTTCATATGTAACTGGAGCAGAAGGAATATACAAACCATTGGGACAGTCAGTTGCATCCAACTGTCTTGAGATTGTTGAAATCAAATGTGCAAATGTCGATAGCAGGGTTCACAAAATTCTGAAGATTCTGACTATGTATGGCATACACCTTGAGCAAATTAGTGTCCAACAGACTTGCAAAATTCCTGGATCTGGATGTGAGTTAAACTGCTGGCGCTCTTCATGCTACTTATATTTCCAGTTGTTAATGTGTTTATGCATTATAGAGCTATTGGGCATATGTCGAATCAAACTAATTAGTAGAATATAGTTGTTAGAAATTTGGGCGTATGTTGACAAGCGTTCGGACAACCCATATTTGATGAAGAGAAAATGATAGACAACAATGTACTGAATGTTTGTAACTGGCATTATTATTCGAAAACCTATACTATCAATTCGGATTTTGGATTGAACTACTCTGTAATGCACAAATTAGTTAGTAACAATTATACATCAAGCAGTTCCAACTTCCAAGTCTATTATGTATTGGCATTATATAGCAGTTGAAGTTTATCGACATATGGCAAATGAATGGTTCCAGTACTCTTGGTAGACAGTATCCATATAGGTGAATGCAATGCTCTATCCAGCCATTTTGATTGAGCCAACTATCATCTAGATCCGTTACAGACTAGCATGTGACTATCTTGCTCTTCTTATGATACAAGTCCCTTCTTTTTAGCGGACATCTCACAGCAAATAACATATCAATGATTTAGGAATTTTTAACTCCACACTGTTGCCATCTGTCATCGTGTATGAACCCTGTTATGTGCGATGTTACATGTCAAATAACCAGAAAGAAGCCAAAATATTACCATCTTATTTTAGTAGAGTTAGTTCTTATACATGTTTTCTTATTACTTACGAAGCATTGAAAACTCCCATTGTCTGTATTAGGTTCTCTTTGAATTGATTCTGTGATTTTCTTATCTTGCAGGTTTCAATTTTGTTTGCACTGGTTTCTGCTAAAACCGTAGGTATGAAGATCTGTACCATTCCAATCTTCTACTCCCTCAGTCCGGAATTACTTGTCTCGGAAATGGATAAAAATGGATCTATCTAGAACTAAAATAGGTCCAGATACATCCATTTCTCCGACAAGTTACTCCGGATGGAAGGAGTACAATGCAACTCTATTGGAATACTGGCAATATAGATGTTCACTCATTCTGCTTCATACAGGGACAAAATTTGTATACATATATAAATGAAGGAAAGGTAAAAAAAATGCTTGCTGGTTAAAGTTTGGATGTAAACCAGTTGATGAACACTTTGTCGTTATTCCTAGATCCAATGATGAAAATAGGGAAAATAATTGAGGTACATCACTACAAGACTCAACCATAACCTAAGTGCCCTCATTTTTTGCATTTTTATGCTGCAATGTGGCATCATTATTTTCGTTCAATAGTTTATACCAATAGTCAATCCACTTACACATTGTGAATAATACCAATGGAAGGGTCAGGTGGTCTTATGCGCTGAAAATATGCCGCATTCCTGTGGCCAACCTTTTACTATTTTGTTGGAATGACCTCAACAAACTACCAAACAGCTGATCGACAGATTAAGTTGTCCAGAAGGTATAATTCCCATTCCAGAAGCACAACCACAAATTTGACCAAATAAATGTAGCTAGGAAAGTTGACACATCAGCAACAGGTGATCGACAGATTCTGCGGCATGCACCACAAAATTCACAGGCATTGCTACCTTTCCATCCGTTTTGAGCTTATTATTCTTAGTTAACTCTCCATTCCTCAAAACAGTCCAAAGAACAAATTAATTTTCAGCGGCAGTCAAAGTTCATAGTGGTTTTGAATAGGTGAAAGACAGATTTGAGTTGTCAGAGCTGGATAAGAGGAATGTACTGAGAACTTAATCTCAAACTCTTGTTTCTCTTATTTAAATGCACTTCAGCACATTCCTTATATAACTGTTGGATTGTTAATTAGAGATATCTGTCTTCTGTTGATCTCAATATATATGCTTGTCTAGGTACAAATGATGTCGTGCTGGCCAACAGCAAGAAGTTAGCCACGTTCTCAAGGCGGCCAGCTCCACCGGAGGAGACGGACTCCACTGCATTCAACGAGCTGCTCATCATCGTTCACGAGGCCCTTGTTGCTGCTCACCATCGTCCCAAAGCCCTATCCCTTTTGTACTACATACTAGAAGTAAATTGATCATAGCAGTGTTGTACCTCTGCTAAACAATTTCTTGTGGCTCATGAACTTAATTGAGGGTTATTCCAAGTCTCTGATCTAGCATGTGATAAAATGGATGCATTTCAAGCAGAATTAATAACACAGTCTCCGAAAAGGCAAAAGCTCATCACTAAAAATTCAGAAGTCATGCACATAACAAACTTTTCATTTTGTAGTTTTCAGATAATTTTTTTGGGTGTGTGTATGCCCATCTGTACTCTAGTTTTTCTTTGTGTGTGTTCTCTCATTTTTCCAAGACAAACAGGACCTTCATACCTCATCCGAAGTAGAAAGGTGAACATGCCGTAGACAGTGTCGTGGTATTTCCTCCACGTATGCCAATGGGGTGGCTAATCATGTAGGGGGTCAATAGAACGTCGCCGGGCTCTAGAAGCGGGAGTAGGTGAGACCTCAAACGATGCCGGGTCTTACCCAGGTTCGGGGCTCTCCGTGGAGATAACACCCTTAATCCTGCTCTGCGGGGTCTCTGCATCACTATGATCAACAACGGGCTACAAGGTTGCTCCTTGAGCTGTTCGGGCTAGAGGAGGAAGAAGGCAAGCTGGCTCTACTTCTCCTTAGCTATGTGGGTGGTATGATGAACTAAGGTCTCAACCCTTTACATGGGTGACCCTGGGGGGTTTATATAGGCCTACCCCCCACGGGTACAATGGTAATCCGGCTGGTCGTAGGACCCGACCGTCAGTGTCTTTGGGCTTCGGCTTCTCCGTCGACAGCTGGGGCCTGCCGCCTGGTGGGCCCCGCCGGCTACCGCGATCTCGGCCGACAGGTAGGGCCCACCGCCTGTGGGCCAGGAGGACTACGCCGCACTGTAGCCTTGCCCCTGATGACGACATCTTGGTCGGGGGCGCATGGCTACAGTGCCGTCTCCTGGCGGGCATTCATTGTAGCCACGCCCCGTCACTTCTGGTTAATGGTGCACAGACTCCAAGATGAGGGACGGCCGCCTGCTAGGAGGCGGCCTCCCCTTGTGGCCGTCTGCTTTGGGCTCACCGCCTTCTAGTGATACACGGCAGGTGGGCCCCGCCGCCTGTGGGTCACACGGACCGCCCGGCGTGGGGGCATGGTCGTGCTTGACGTAGGCACCGTTGTGGGCTGCGTGGCTACAATGTCATGTAGGCGAGGGGTGTTCGCCTGATACGCATGCACTATGGCCACGTTCCTTTCGGGATTCGGGGGTGGCAGGTCGCACTGTTGCCACGCCTTGTCTTGTCGTAGCAGGTGGGTGCAGACTTTGAGGGGGCGAGGGGCCGCCTGGCAGGAGTCGGCCCGTGCCCTCGCCGCCTTCTAGGAGACGGCCCGTCGGTGCCAGCCGGCTGCGCGGGCCCGCCTTGCGACCAGTCGGACTGAGGGGCTAGGCTAGCCCCGATGTCTTGAAATCTGCTAGGGTGTGGATGAGGCTACCCAGGGTTTATCCCCTGTCAGTAGTCCCCGAAGCTAGTGAGGTTCTACGGCTTTGGGCAGCCAGAGAGCCTCAATAGTTTCCCTCTTAAGTAGACTTCCGCCTTTTGCTCCGTCCGGCTGGGAGGAGTCGGGTGCCAGGAGCCAGACATAGCCCCGGCCGCGTGGCGGAATTCGAACAGTCATGGTGGGGCCAGGTGGCCTGCCAGCCGGGCGACAGGCTCGCCCCCCGCTGCCCGCTCGCCATGCGGCACCGGCCGGCCAGGTCGGTCTGCCAGCCCACTCGCGTGACGGGACGTCGTCGCAGGCCCGGGCCCGCCACTACAGGGCCTCGACACGCGGGCGGATCCGCTGCGGCTAAGGCAAACGGTTGCGCTTCCCAGGCGCGGCTAACACACACCTTAAAGGCGCGGAAGACACGGGGTCGTGGGGGGAGTGGGTGCAGTTAATCCTGCGCCCCCCGCCCATGTCTCGCCCCCTCGGCTCCGCCGCTAGGGGGCTATAAGTAGGGGGAGGAGGGGGCGGCAGAATGCACACACGTCCTTCTCTACCTTCATCTCGCTTCTGCCCTTCTTGCTGCCGCTGCGCCCTCTCCTCACGCCGGAGTGCTGCCGCAGCTCGCCGCAACCAAGCCTCTCCACGTCGCAGCCGTAGCACGCTGCTGCCGAGCTCAGCGCCCATGGCGCACAGCGGCCGCACCGGCGACTCGGATGGCTCCACCGTCCATGAAGACCACCTCCAGTTCTTTTGCCAGACGCGACGTCCCCCCATCCTTCCAATGTCAAGGTGCGCATCCCCCCTGCGAGGGAGATCTCGCCGGCGTCGGAGGGCGACGAGCGCGTTGTCTTCCGATTGCATTTCCTCCGCGGCTTTGGCCTTCCGGCGATCGGGTTCTTCCGCTTGTTCATGGAGTTCTACGGAGTGTAGCCCCACCACCTCACGCCGAATACGGTGGCGCTGCTCTCTGCCTTCGTCACCCTCTATGAGGGCTACCTCGGCATTCTCCCCACACTCGAGCTGTGGGGAGAGCTCTTCTACCTTAAGCTCGGCACCGCCGCCAAGAATGATGTGGTGCAATGCGGAGCCTGCGGCGCACCGGGACCGGGGGCGGGACCTGCTTCTCGGCTATCGCCCTACTGCAGTCGGCCAAACTGTGGCAGAGGTCCTACTTCTACGTCGAGAACCTCCACTCAACGCGGGACTACATCAACCTGCCGGCTTATGCAGTCGTCCTGCCTGCCGAGCCCCGCTCCAACTGGAGCTTCCGGTCGAAGACCCTGTCGGTCGCCTCCGCCAGCACCCTCGCCAGGCTCCAGGTGATGCTGGACTCGGAGGGCCTCAAGGCCTCTGACTTGCTGGCTGCCTTCACGGAGCACCGGGTGCTGCCTCTTTAAGCCCGACCCCACATCATCAGCGACATGAGTGGGCGTCGGGATCCATCCTGTATGTCCACCAAGGAGATGCCGCTCGAGGAGGTAGTCCGACTGATGAACCACATCTCCGACCGCAAGCTCTCGGAGTCGTAGTAGTAGTTCGGCAAGCCGCCGTACAGTCAGGCTCATCCACCGCCTACGGTAAGTCCTTCGCTTCTTTTTCTCTTTGATGGTCCGAGTTTCTCTTGCCGCCTGAGCACTCAGCCATGGTGTAGTACTTCCCGGGCCAGACGGCCGCCGGCGCACTGGCCCCAGGCAATCTGTTCATGCCGGACTGATTAGTAAGTGACGTGGGCGACCCCGACTTGGGGGCGGCCGCCATGGAGGAGGACGACGCCACGGGCGGTGGTGGAGGGGAAGCAGGCGGCTTCTCCGGAGGCGGCCTTGGGGAGTGGCCGGACAACGATGAGGAGGAAAATGAGCCGTGCAACAACCACTGTACCGACAGGGCGGGCGCTAGCTCTTCGGCCACGCCAAAACGCCAGGTTGAGGCCGGGCTGTACGACAGCCAGCCCAAGAAGCCGAAGACCTCGACCGCCGCGACCAAGCGGCAAGAGGCCGCTGCGAGGGCGGCTCAGTTCCAGAGGACCTCGAAGCCACGCCTGGTGGTGTCTGGGTAAGTACCTTCGACTTTCGTGTTGCTGCTTCTCATTTGCTTTTCTTGCGATTTCTTCAATGGTTTTTTCTTGCTCCTCTGAGCAGGGCTCCGCTGTCCCTCTTGTGCGTCCCGACTGCTTCGGTGGTTGGGGCGGCCGACATCTCCACAGGCCCCCGCCGCGTGGACCCGCTCGCTGCCCTCCAGGAGGCCATGAAGAGGAACGCGCGGGAGGTGCGTGAGGAGCGGGACGCCGCGGCCCGGAAGGAAGCAGAGGCGGCCAAGGCGGCGCAGGTGGAGGCCGACGCGGCGGCCAAGGCGACATAGGTGGAGGCTGATACGTCTCTGTCGTATCTACTTTTCCAAACACTTCTGCCCTTGTTTTGGACTCTAACTTGCATGATTTGAATGGAACTAATCCGGACTGACGCTGTTTTCAGCAGAACTGCCATGGTGTTATTTTTGTGCAGAAATAAATGTTCTCGGAATGACCTAAAACTCCACGAAAGTTATTTTTGGATTTAATAAAAAATACTAGTGAAAGAATCAAGGCTAGGGGGCCCACACCCTATCCACGAGGGTGGGGGCGCGCCCCCCTCCCTAGGGCGCGCCCCCTACCTCGTGGCCCCCTTGGTGCTCCACCGACCTCAACTCCAACTCCATATATTCACGTCCGGGGAGAAAAAAAATCAGAGAGAAAGAATTATCATGTTTTACGATATGGAGCCGCCGCCAAGTCTTAAACCCTCTCGGGAGGGCTGATCTGGAGTCCGTTCGGGGCTCCGGAGAGGGGAATCTATCATCGTCGTCATCATCAACCATCCTCCATCACCAATTTCATGATGCTCACCGCTGTGCGTGAGTAATTCCATCATAGGCTTGCTGGACGGTGATGGGTTGGATGAGATTTACCATGTAATCAAGTTAGTTTTGTTAGGGTTTGATCCCTAGTATCCACTATGTTCTGAGATTGATGTTGCTATGACTTTGCTATGCTTAATGCTTGTCACTATGGCCCGAGTGCCATGATTTCATATCTGAACCTATTATGTTTTGATGAATATATGTGAGTTCTTGATCCTATCTTGCAAGTCTATAGTCACCTATTATGTGTTATGATCCGTTAACCCCGAAGTGACAATAATCGGGATACTTACCAATGATGACCGTAGTTTGAGGAGTTCATGTATTTACTAAGTGTTAATGCTTTGGTCTGGTTCTCTATTAAAAGGAGACCTTACTATCCCTTAGTTTCCATTAGGACCCCGCTGCCACGGGAGGGTAGGACAAAAGATGTCATGCAAGTTCTTTTCCATAAGCACATATGACTATATTCGGAATACATGCCTACATTACATTGATGAACTGGAGCTAGTTCTGCGTCACCCTATGTTATAACTATTACATGAGGATTCGCATCCGACATAATTATCCATCACCTATCCAATGCCTATGAGTTTTTCACATATTGTGCTTTGCTTAGTTACTTTGTCGTTGCCACTGTTACAATTACTACAAAACTGCTACTGTTACTTTTGCTACTGTTACCGTTACTTCCATACTACTTTGCTACTAAATACTTTGCTGCAGATACTAAGTTATCCAGGTGTGGTTGAATTGACAACTCAACTGCTAATACTTGAGAATATTCTTTGGCTCCCCTTGTGTCGAACCAATAAATTTGGGTTGAATACTCTATCCTCGAAAACTGTTGTGATCCCCTATAGTTGTGGGTTATCAAGACTATTTTCTGGCGCCGTTGCCGTGGAGCATAGCTCTGTTCTTTGAGTCACTTGGGATTTATATCTTCTGGTCACTATGAAGAACTTGAAATATGAAAGAACTAAGATTTATCCCTCAACTACGAGGGGAGGTAAGGAACTGCCATCTAGCTCTGCACTTGATTCTCCTTCCATTATGAGTAAAATTGCGACACCTAAACCTGCTTCTGCTATTAATTCTGATATGCCGCATGTTATTGATGATGCCACTTCTGCTATGCATGATACTTATGATGAAACTACTTCTATGCTTGATACTACTGTGCCATTTGGTGAATTTCTTGATGAACAACTTGCTAGGGCTAGGGAGAATGAAATTATTGAAACTGATAATATTGATGACAGTGATGATGAAGGTTCTCCCCCTAAATATGAATTGCCTGTTGTTCCTGAGGGTTATGTTATGGATGAAGAAACTTCTAGAGATTTTCTTGCTTGCAATGATAGATTAGATCTTAAGAAATTATTAGCTAAGCTGAAACAAAAGTCTCTGAATGCTAGAATGAAACATGACCCTGCTTTTGCTACTTCACCTATCTTTGTTACTGATAAGGATTATGATTTCTCTGTTGATCCTAAGATAATTACTTTGGTTGAATCTGATCCGTTTTATGGCAATGAATCTGAAACTGTAGTGGCACATCTTACTAAGTTAAATGATATAGCCACCCTGTTTACTAATGATGAGAAATCTCACTATTATTATATCCTTAAAATATTTCCTTTCTCATTAAAGGGTGATGCTAAGACATGGTTTAATTCTCTTGATCCTGGTTGTGTGCGTAGTCCCTAGGATATGATTTACTATTTCTCTGCTAAATATTTCCCCGCTCATAAGAAACAAGCTGCCTTAAGGGAGATATATAATCTTGTGCAAATCGAAGAAGAGAGTCTCCCACAAGCTTGGTGGGGGGGCTTCTCCGATTACTTAATGCTTTGCCTGATCATCCTCTTAAGAAAAATGAAATACTTGATATCTTTTATAATGGACTAACCGATGCTTCCAAGGATCACCTGGATAGTTGTGCTGGTTGTGTTTTCAGGGAAAGGACAGTCGACCAAGCTGAATTGCTATTGAATAATATGTTGACAAATGAAAATAATTGGACACCTCGTGAACCAACTCCTAAGCCAACTCCGAAGAAAAGAGGTGTTCTATTTCTCAGTCCTGAAGATATGCAAGAGGCAAAGAAATCTATGAAAGAGAAAGGTATTAAGGCTGAAGATGTTCAAAATTTACCTCATGTCGAAGAAATACATGGCCTTAATATACCATCTAAAGAAATACACGGTCTTGATAACCTGACACAGGTAGTGAAGGTAAACTCTCTTTATAGATATGATAAAGTTGAAATCCCGTCTACTCAGTTTGCTAGTCGATGCTTTGATGATTTTATGGCTCAACAAGAAAATTTCAATGCTTATGTTAGTAGACAATTGAAAAATAATTCTTATATGATTGGATGCTTGAGTGATTATATGTGCTGCTAAAGTGACCCTGTTTTTGAGATTGCATGTCAAATTTAGTTGGTCCCAAGTAGTTCTAATGCATGATATAGGCTCTAGGCACTTGTGGGAGTAGTTGCTATCAATTATATTGAGTTTGGTTCATTTTTATTTTGAGTTACTAAAAATTTCAGAAATTTTTCAGAGGAAGAAATATGTCCAGGAAAATGTACTAAGGTGGTTCTTCAAGGAAGAAAGGACACATGCTCGCAATACGTGAGCAGGACGATGAACCACCAAGGGAAGCTGACGTGCGGCCTTGTGAATGGCCGTCAGAGGAGTTTATGGTCAAAGCAGGCATCAAGGAAGAATTTGATGCATATGTGCATAATGCCGACCTTGAGGACTTCATGCAAGATAAGTGCCCGCAATACTACTATTTGACTGACTCCTTTG
Source organism: Triticum dicoccoides (assembly GCF_002162155.2). NCBI lineage: Eukaryota > Viridiplantae > Streptophyta > Magnoliopsida > Poales > Poaceae > Triticum > Triticum dicoccoides. The sequence goes on along the minus strand of NC_041383.1, from coordinate 689,528,404 downwards.
TGAGAAGGTTTAAATTTACATCTTCGCGCAATTCTCAGAATGTCCTATTTGATATTTATGATAAATCATATACCATGGACCTAGAAGATTTTACTACTGCTTGTAAACTCCCGAAGTGGGGAAGTGTTAACGAACCTCGTAAATCTGAATATAAAGACTTTCTTGCTAGTATCACTATGGGAGAATCTAGAGAAATATCACAAGCTACCATAGGGAGCATTCATTTTCCTGCTATACATTATTTTGCTCTCTTCGTTGGTAGATGCATTAATGGTAAAGATGAAGCATGTCACATGTGTGTTCCTGATCTTTGTGTTCTCAAGAGTGCTGTATAGGTGATAAATAATACAACTTGGGGTCAATTGTTGCACGTAGATTGCATAATAATGGTTTAGTTGGAGACCTATTTGGGGGGATTTATGCAACCCGCGTGGCTAATTATCTTGGTATACCCGCACATGAAAATGATAGGGAGTTGCCTCCCGCTTATTTAGATTATAATGACATGGTTAGTCATCATTTTCTTGAGAGGAATGAACAATTCCTCAAGTATCGACTAATCTTTGACAGATGTCGCGCTGTCCATATTACTCTCCCTGCTCCTGCCCTTTTTGATTATCAGGCAAAAGGAAGATATATTATCACCAGGGAGGAGGCAAACGAGTACGAGAGGAGGACGGAGGCAGCTCGCCGCCATGCTGCAGCTCAGGAGGCAATGGCCGCTGCATCTCATTACGACCCCAGTTACAACTTCGGATATCAACCAGGCTATCTATGGCCATAGACCAACTTAGGCCAAATGCCTAAGCTTGAGGGAGTACGTATTCCTCACCGACTTTACATTCATGTTCACACACTCATTCTAGTGTCGGTGCTCATACTCTTTCATTGTACTATCCATGCTAGTTTATTTTATCTCTTGCTTTCTTATTGTGTGTTTGAATAATCTTAAGAAAAACAAAAAAATAGTAATAGCTTTTAGCTAGTTTATTTTTCCATGCCTGTAGTAGTACTAATTAAAAGAAAACTGATGCGTCTCCAACATATCTATAATTTATGAAGCATTCATGCTATTATATTATCTGTTTTGAATGATTATGGGCTTTATTATACACTTTTGTATTATTTTTGGGACTAACCTATTAACCAGAGGCCCAGCCCATATTGTTGTTTTCTTGCCTATTTCAGTGTTTCGAAGAAAAGGAATATCAAACGGAGTCCAAATGGAATGAAACCTTCGGAAAACTTATTTTTGGAGCAGAAGCAATCCAGGGAACTTGGAGTGCAAGCCAGGGAAGCTTCGAGGAGGCCACCAGGGTGGGCCCCCCCTCTTACTGGGCGCTCCCCCTGTCTCGTTGGCCCCTCGAGCGTCCCCCGACCGACTTCTTTCACCTATATATCATACCCCGAAAACATCAGAACAGAAGATAGATCGGGAGTTACACCGCCGCAAGCCTCTATAGCCACCAAAAACCTCTCGGGAGCCCGTTCCGTCACCCTGCCGGAGGGTGTTGGGGAACATAGTAATTTCAAAAATTTCCCTATGCACACACATGATCATGGTGATGCATAGCAACAAGAGGGGAGAGTGTGTCCACGTACCCTCGTAGACCGAAAGCGGAAGCATTAGCACAACACGATTGATGTAGTCATACGTCTTCACGATCTGACCGATCAAGTACCGAACGCACGACACCTCCGAGTTAAGCACACGTTTAACTCGATGACGTCCCTCAAACTCCGATCCAGCCGAGCTTTGAGGGAGAATTCTATCAGCACGACGGCGTGGTGACGATGATGATGTTCTACCGATGCAGGGCTTCGCCTAAGCACCGCTACGATATTATTGAGGTGGATTATGGTGGAGGGGGGCACCACACACGGCTAAGAGATCCAAGGGATCAATTGTTGTGTCTATGGGGTGCCCCTTGCCTCAGTATATAAAGGAGGAGAGGAGGGGAGGGGCCGACCCTCTCTATGGTGCGCCCTGGGGAGTCCTACTCCCACCGGGAGTAGGATTCCCCCCTTCCATGTAGTAGGAGTAGGAGTCAAGGAAAGGGAAGAAAGAAGGGAAGGAAGGAGGGGGCGCAGCCCCTCCCCCGAGTCCAATTCGGACTAGGCCTTGGGGGGGGGGGGCGCAGCCTGCCCTAGGCAGCCCCTCTCTCTTTCCCGTATGGCCCAATAAGGCCCAATACTTCTCCCCCTGCGAATTCCAGTAACTCTCCGGTACTCCGATAAATACCCAAATCATTCGGAACCTTTTCGATGTCCGAATATAGTCGTCCAATATATCGATCTTTATGTCTCGATCATTTCGAGACTCCTCGTCATGTCACCGATCTCATATGGGACTCTGAACTGCCTTCGGTACATCAAAACACATAAACTCATAATATAACTGTCATCGAACTTTAAGCGTGCGGACCCTATGGGTTCAAGAACTATGTAGACATGATCGAGACACGTCTCCGATCAATAACCAATAGCGGAACCTGGATGCTCATATTGGCTCCCACATATTCTATGAAGATCTTTATCGGTCAAAACTGCATAACAACATACGTTGTTCCCTTTGTCATCAGTATGTTACTTGCCCGAGATTCGATCGTCGGTATCTCAATACCTAGTTCAATCTCGTTACTGACAAGTCTCTTTACTCGTTCCGTAATACATCATCCCGCAACTAACTCATTAGTTGCAATGCTTGTAAGGCTTATATTGATGTGCATTACCAAGTGGGCCCAGAGATACCTCTCCGACACTCGAAGTGACAAATCATAATCTCGAAATACGCCAACCCAACAAGTACCTTTGGAGACACCTGTAGAGCACCTTTATAATCACCCAGTTACGTTGTGACGTTTCGTAGCACACAAAGTGTTCCTCCGGTAAACAGGAGTTGCACAGTCTCATAGTCATAGGAACATGTATAAGTCATGAAGAAAGCAATAGCAACATACTAAACGATCAAGTGCTAAGCTAACGGAATGGGTCAAGTCAATCACATCATTCTCCTAATGATGTGATCCCGTTAATCAAATGATAACTCTTTGTCCATGGCTAGGAAACATAACCATCTTTGATTAATGAGCTAGTCAAGTAGAGGCATACTAGTGACACTCAGTTTGTCTATGTATTCACACATGTATCATGTTTCCGGTTAATACAATTCTAGCATGAATAATAAACATTTATCATGAAATAAGGAAATAAATAATAACTTTATTATTGCCTCTATGGCATATTTCCTTCAGTCTCCCACTTGCACTAGAGTCAATAATCTAGTTCACATCATCATGTGATTCAACACCGATATTCACATCTGTATGTGATTAACACCCATAGTTCACATTGTCATGTGACCAACACCCGAAGGGTTTACTAGAGTCAATAATCTAGTTCACATCGCTATGTGATTAACACCCAAAGAGTACTAAGGTATGATCATGTTTTGCTCATGAGAGAAGTTTAGTCAACGGGTTTGTCACATTCAGAGCCGTATGTATTTTGCAAATATTCTATGTCTACAATGCCCTGCACGGAGCTACTCTAGCTAATTGCTCCCACTTTCAATATGTATCCAGATTGAGACTTAGAGTCACCTGGATCGGTGTAAAAGCTTGCATCGATGTAACTCTTTACGACGAACTCTTTTATCACCTCCATAATCGAGAAACATCTCCTTAGTCCTCACTAAGGATATTCTTGACCGCTGTCCAGTGATCTACTCTTAGATCAAAGTTGTACTCCTTTGCCAAACTCAGAGCAAGGTATACAATAGGTCTGGTACACAACATAGCATACTTTATAGAACCTATGACTGAGGCATAGGGAATGACTTTTCATTCTCTCTATTTTCTGCCATGGTCGGGTTTTGAGTCTTACTCAACTTCACACCTGTGCATCACAGGCAAGAACTCTTTCTTTGACTATTCCATTTTGAACTACTTTAAAATCTTTGAAAATCTTATCAAGCGTCTTGATCTATCTCAATAGATCTTGATGCTTAATATGTAAGTAGCTTTACTGAGGTCTTTCTTTGAGAAACTCCTTTCAAACACTCATTTATGCTTTCGAGAAAATTCTACATCATTTCCGATCAACAATATGTCATTCACATATACTTATCAGAAAAGCTGTAGTGCTCCCACTCACTTTCTTGTAAATACAGGCCTTTCCAAAAGTCTGCATAAAACCATATGCTTTGATCAACTCATCAAAGCGTATATTCCAACTCCAAGATGCTTGCACCAGTCCATTGATGGATTGCTGGAGCTTGCACACTTTGTTAGCACCTTTAGGATTGACAAAACCTTCTGGTTGCATCATATACAACTTTTCTTTAATAAATCCATTAAGGAATGCAGTTTTGACATCCATTTGCCAGATTTCATAAAATGTGGCAATTGCTAACATGATTCGAACAGACTTAAGTATCGATATGAGTGAGAAAATCTCATCGTATTCAACACCTTGAACTTGTCGAAAAACTTTTTGTGACAAGTCGAGCTTTGTAGATAGTAACACTACTATCAGCGTCCGTCTTCCTCTTGAAGATCCATTTATTTTCTATGACTTGCCGATCATCGGGCAAGACAACCAAAGTCCACACTTTGTTCTCATACATGGATCCCATCTCAGATTTCATGGCCTCAAGCCATTTCGCGGAATCTGGGCTCATCATCGCTTCCTCATAGTTCGTAGGTTCATCATGGTCTAGTAACATGACTTCCAAAACAGGATTACCGTACCACTCTGGTGCGGATCTTATTCTGGAAGACCTACGAGGTTTGGTAGCAACTTGATCTGAAGTTTCATGATCATCATCATTAACTTCCTCACTAATTGGTGTAGGAATCACTGGAACTGTCTTCTGTGATGAACTACTTTCCAATAAGGGAGAAGGTACAATTACCTCATCAAGTTCTACTTTCCTCCCACTCACTTCTTTCGAGAGAAACTCCTTCTCTAGAAAGGATCCATCTTAGCAACGAATATCTTGCCTTCGGATCTGTGATAGAAGGTGTACCCAACAGTTTCCTTTGGGTATTCTATGAAGATGCACTTCTCTGATTTTGGTTCGAGCTTATCAGGTTGAAACTTTTTCACATAAGCATCGCAGCCCCAAACTTTAAGAAACGACAACTTTGGTTTCTTGCTAAACCACAGTTCATAAGCCGTCGTCTCAACGGATTTCGATGGTGCCCTATTTAAAGTGAATGCAACTGTCTCTAATGCATAACCCCAAAATATTAGTGGTAAACCGATAAGAGACATCATAGGTCACACAATATCCAATAAAGTGCGGTTACGACGTTCGGACACACCATAACGTTGTGGTGTTCCAGGTGGTGTGAATTGTGAAACTATTCCACATTGTTTTATATGAAGGCCAAACTCGTAAATCATATATTCTCCTCCATCAGATCGTAGAAACTTTATTTTCTTATTACGATGATTCTCCACTTCACTCTGAAATTCTTTGAACTTTTCAAATGTTTCAGACTTGTATTTCATTAAGTAGATATACTCATATCTGCTCAAATCATCTTGTGAAGGTCAGAAAATAACAATACCCGCCACGAGCATCAGTACTCATTGGACCGCATACATCAGTATGTATTATTTCCAATAAGTCACTAGCTCGTTCCATTGTTCCGGAGAACGGAGTTTTAGTCATCTTGCCCATAAGGCACGGTTCGCAAGCATCAAATGATTCATAATCAAATGATTCAAAAAAAATCCATTTTTATGGAGTTTCTTCATGCGCTTTATGCCGATATGACCCAAACGGCAGTGCCACAAATATGTTGCACTATCATTATCAACTCTGCATCTTTTGGCATCAATATTATGAATATGTGTATCACCATGATCAAGATTCAATAAACCATCAACATTGGGTGTATGACCATAGAAGATTTTATTCATGTAAACAGAATAACAATTTATTCTCTGTCTTAGATGAATAATCGTATCTCAATAAACATGATCTAATCATATTTATGCTCAATGCAAACACCAAATAACATTTATTTAGGTTCAACACCAATCTCGAAAATATAGGGAGTGTACGGTGATGATCATATCAATCTTGGAACCACTTCCAACACACATCATTACTTCAACCTCAACTAGTCTCTGTTTATTCTATAACTCCTGTTTCGAGTTACTAATCTTAGCAACCGAACAAGTATCAAATACTTAAGGGCTACTATAAACACTAGTAAGGTACACATCAATAACCTGTATATCAAATATACCCTTGTTCGCTTTGCCATCCTTCTTATCCACCAAATATTCAGGGCATTTCCGCTTCCAGTGACCATTTCCTTTGCAGTAGAAGCACTTATTTTCAGGCTTTGGTCCAGCTTTGCGCTTCTTCACGGGAGAGACAACTTGCTTGCCATTCTACTTGAAGTTCCCTTTCTTTTCCTTTGCCCTTTTCTTGAAACTAGTGGTCTTATCAATCATCAACACTTGATGCTCTTTTCTTGATTTCTACCTTCGTCGATTTCAGCATCACAAAGAGCTCGGGAATCATTTTCGTCATCCCTTGCATTATAGTTCATCACGAAGTTCCAGTAACTTGGTGATGGTGACTAGAGAACTCTGCCAATCACTATCTTATTTGGAAGATTAACTCCCACTTGATTCAAGCGATTGTAGTACTTCGACAATCTAAGCACTTGCTCACTAGTTGAGCAATTCTCCTCCATCTTATAGCTATAGAACTTGTTGGAGACTTCATATCTCTCAACTCGGGTATTTGCTTGAAATATTAACTTCAACTCCTGGAACATCTCATATGGTCCATGACGTTCAAAATGTCTTTGAAGTCCTGATTCTAAGCCGTTAAGCATGGTGCACTAAACTATCAAGTAGTCATCATATTGAGCTAGTCAAACGTTCATAACGTCTACATCTGCTCCTGCAATAGGTCTGTCACCTAGCGGTGCATGAAGGACATAATTCTTCTGTGCAGCAATGAGGATACACCTCAGATCACGGACCTAGTCCGTATCATTGCTAGTATCATCTTTCAACATAGTTTTCTCTAGGAACATATATAAAAACATAGGTAAGCAACAACACAAGCTATTGATCTACAACAACATAGACATGCAAAATACTATCAGGACTAAGTTCATGATAAATTAAAGTTCAATTAATCATATTTCTTTAAGAACTCCCACTTAGATAGACATCCCTCTAATCATCTAAGTGATCACGTGATCCAAATCAACTAAACCATAACCGATCATCACGTGAAATGGAGTAGTTTTCAATGGTGAACATCACTATGTTGATCATATCTACTATATGATTCACGCTCGACCTTTCGGTCTCAGTGTTCCAAGGCCATATCTGCATATGCTAGGCTCGTCAAGTTTAACCCGAGTATTCTGCGTGTGCAAAACTGGCTTGCACCCGTTGTAGATGGACGTAGAGCTTATCACACTCGATCATCATGTGGTGTCTGGGCACGCCGAACTTTGGCAACGGTGCATACTCAGGGAGAACACTTTTATCTTGAAATTTAGTGAGAGATCATCTTATAATGCTACCATCAATCAAAACAAGATAAGATGCATAAAAGATAAACATCACATGCAATCAATATAAGTGATATGATATGGCCATCATCATCTTGTGCTTGTGTCCATCTACGAAGCACCGTCATGATCACCATCGTCACCGGCGTGACACCTTGATCTCCATCGTAGCATCATTGTCATCTCACCAACTATTGCTTCTATGACTATCGCTACCGCTTAGTGATAAAGTAAAGCAATTACAGGGCGATTGCATTGCATACAATAAAGCGACAACCATATGGCTCCTACCAGTTGCCAATAACTCAGTTACAAAACATGATCATCTCATACAATAAAATATAGCATCACGTCTTGACTATATCACATCACAACATGCCCTGCAAAAACAAGTTAGACGTCCTCTACTTTGTTGTTGCAAGTTTTACGTGGCTGCTACGGGCTGAGCAAGAATCGTTCTTACCTACACATCAAAAACCACAACGATAGTTCGTCAAGTTAGTGCTGTTTTAACCTTCTCAAGGACCGGGCGTAGCCACACTCGGTTCAACTAAAGTTGGAGAAACTGACACCCGCCAGCCACCTATGTGCTTGCACATCGGTAGAACCAGTCTTGCGTAAGTGTACACGTAATGTCGGTCCGGGCCGCTTCATCCAACAATACCGCCGAACCAAAGTATGACATGCTAGTAAGCAGTACGACTTGTATCCCCCACAATTCACTTGCGTTCTACTCGTGCATATAACATCTACGCATAAAACCAGGCTCGGATGCCACTGTTGGGGAACGTAGTAATTTCAAAATTTCCCTACGCACACACAGGATCATGATGATGCATAGCAACGAGAGTGGAGAGTGTGTCCATGTACCCTCGTAGACCGAAAGCGGAAGCGTTAGCACAAAGCGGTTGATGTAGTCGTACGTCTTCACGATCCGACCGATCAAGTACCGAACGCATGTCACCTCCGAGTTCAGCACACGTTCAACTCGATGACGTCCCTCGAACTCCGATCTAGCCGAGCTTTGAGGGAGAATTCCATCAGCACGATGGCATAGTGACGATGATGATGTTCTACCGACGCAGGGCTTCGCCTAAGCACCGCTACAATATTATCGAGGTGGATTATGATGGAGGGGGGCACCGCACACGACTAAGAGATCCAAGGGATCAATTGTTGTGTCTATGGGGTGCCCCTTGCCTCAGTATATAAAGGAGAAGAAGAGGGGAGGGGCCGGCCCTCTCTATGGCATGCCCTAGGGAGTCCTACTCCCACCGGGAGTAGGATTCCCCCCCTTCCATGTAGTAGAAGTAGGAGTCAAGGAAAGGGAAGAAAGAAGGGAAGGAAGGAGGGGGCGCAGCCCCTCCTCTAGTCCAATTCGGACTAGGCTTGGGGGGGGCCTGCCCTAGACAGCCCCTCTCTCTTTCCCGTATGGCCCAATAAGGCCCAATACTTCTCCGCGTCGAATTCCCGTAACTCTCCGGTACTCCGATAAATACCCGAATCACTCGGAACCTTTCCGATGTCCGAATATAGTCGTCCAATATATCGATCTTTACGTCTCGACTATTTTGAGACTCCTCGTCATGTCCCCGATCTCATCCGGGACTCCGAACTGCCTTAGGTACATCAAAACACATAAAGTCATAATATAACCGTCATCGAACTTTAAGCGCGTGGACCCTACGGGTTCGACAACTATGTAGACATGACCGAGACATGTCTCCGGTCAATAACCAATAGCGGAACCTGGATGCTCATATTGGCTCCCACATATTCTACGAAGATCTTTATCGGTCAAAACCGCATAACAACATACGTTGTTCCCTTTGTCATCAGTATGTTACTTGCCCGAGATTTGATCGTCGGTATCTCAATACCTAGTTCAATCTCGTTACTGACAAGTCTCTTTACTCGTTCCGTAATACATCATCCCGCAACTAACTCATTAGTTGAAATGCTTGCAAGGCTTATATTGATGTGGATTACCGAGTGGGCCCATAGATACCTCTCCGACAATCGGAGTGACAAATCCTAATATTGAAATACGCCAACCCAACAAGTACCTTTGGAGACACCTGTAGAGCACCTTTATAATCACCCAGTTATGTTGTGACGTTTGGTAGCACACAAAGTGTTCCTCCGGTAAACGGGAGTTGCATAGTCTCATAGTCATAGGAACATGTATAAGTCATGAAGAAAGCAATAACAACATACTAAACGATCAAGTGTTAAGCTAATGGAATGGGTCAAGTCAATCACATCATTCTCCTAATGATGTGATCCCGTTAATCAAATGACAACTCTTTGTCCATGGCTAGGAAATATAACCATCTTTGATTAATGAGCTAGTCAAGTAGAGGCATACTAGTGACACTCAGTTTGTCTATGTATTCACTCATGTATCATGTTTCCGATTAATACAATTCTAGCATGAATAATAAACATTTATCATGAAATAAGGAAATAAATAATAACTTTATTATTGTCTCTAGGGCATATTTCCTTCAGAGGGGGGGATCCCTCACCGGTGGTCATGTTCATCATCCTAGCGCTCTCCATGACAAGGAGGGAGTAGTTCACCCTCGGGGCTGAGGGTATGTACCACTAGCTATGTGTTTGATCTCTATCTCTATCGTGTTCTCTCTATAGCACGATCTTGATGTATCGCGAGCTTTGCTATTATAGTTGGATCTTATGATGTTTCTCCCCCTCTACTCTCTTGTGATGAATTGAGTTTTCCCTTTGAACTTATCTTGTCGGATTGAGTCTTTAAGGATTTGAGAACAGTTGATATATGTCTTGTCGTGCTTATCTGTGGTGATAATGGGATATTCACGTGATCCACTTGATGTATGTTTTGGTGATCAACTTGCGGGTTCCGCCCATGAACCAATGCATAGGGGTTGGCACACGTTTTCGTCTTGACTCTCCGGTAGAAACTTTGGGGCACTCTTTGAAGTACTTTGTGTTGGTTGAATAGATGAATATGAGATTGTGTGATGCATATCGTATAATCATGCCCACGAATACTTGAGGTGACAATGGAGTATCTAGGTGACATTAGGGTTTTGGTTGATTTGTGTCTTAAGGTGTTATTCTAGTATGAACTCTATGATAGATTGAATGGAAAGAATAACTTTATGTTATTTGACTACAGACTCTTTAATAGATAGATCAAAAAGGATAACTTTGAGGTGGTTTCGTACCCTACCATAATCTCTTCGTTCGTTCTCCTCTATTAGTGTCTTTGGAGTGACTCTTTGTTGCATGTTGAGGGATAGTTATATGATCCAATTATGTTATTATTGTTGAGAGAACTTGCACTAGTGAAAGTATGAACCTTAGGCCTTGTTTCCTAGCATTGCAATACCGTTTACGCTCACTTTTACCACTTGTTACCTTGTTGTTTTTATAATTTCAGATTACAAATACCTTTATCTACCATCCATATTGCACTTGTATCACCATCTCTTCGCCGAACTAGTGCACCTATACAATTTACCATTGTATTAGGTGTGTTGGGGATACAAGAGACTTTTTGTTATTTGCTTGTAGGGTTTTTTGAGAGAGACCATCTTCATCCTATGCCTCCCACGGATTGATAAACCTTAGGTCATCCACTTGAGGGAAATTTGCTACTATCCTACAAACCTCTGCACTTGGAGGCCCAACAACGTCTACAAGAAGAAGGTTGTGTAGTAGACATCAAGCTCTTTTTTGGCGCCGTTGCCGTGGAGGTGAGTGCTTGAAGGTATATCTTTAGATCTTGCAATCGAATCTTTTTGTTTCTTCTTTTATCACTAGTTTAGTCTATAAAAGAAAATTATAAAAAAAATTGGAATTGAGTTTGCCTCATACGCTTCATCTTTTTAATATCTTTCGTGAGAATGATGGTAAGGAAAATTGTGCTCAAGTGCTAGAATAAGAAATCTATAAAATGTTTGGCACTAAATCTTTGAATAATGAGCATGATTGCAATGTTGTTAGTACGAACTCCTTGAATATCCATAGTACTAATGATGATTGCACTAGTTATAATGAAAATGTCTCCTATAAGCATGTCGATTTTTGTGGAGTGAATTGGGTTTGCAAGTACACACCAAATAGAGAAGATATATATTGCAAGAAGCATAAGCATTTAGAAACTAAATAGTTGCAAGAAAGGATTAATGTGAGTGCTGAAAATTTAAAATATCTCCGCCGTACTTGTGAACTTTGCAATGAACATGGTCATTTGAATCTCCGATGCAAATTGTTTCATGATCGAATCGTGTCTAAAAATTGTGATGACTTGATTTCCCTTGTGCATTATAATGAGTTTAGTTTGGTTTTGGGTTATGAAGAATTGAAACATGCAACTAACCTTATTCCAGAATTTAACCTTGGGAAATTCCTTGATATTGATCTAGAGAAGATTTATATGTATTGTGCGGTGAATTGCATTGAAAATACTTATATTGCCAATTACCTAAAGAAAAGAAAGCAAATAGAAGATGAAGAGAATACTAATGAAAGGGAAGAGACTTCCCATTATCCTGCTATTATTTCTTATGATGAATCAAGTAACGAGGAGGAACTTTCTATTGAACCAATCTCATTAATAAGGAGCTCAAGGAAGAAGGTTAAACCCACACATAATGTGAAGAATAAAAAGAAAAGAAGGAGCAACAAAGGTAAAAAAGGTATCTCTCTCTAATGATGTTGCTCCTACTACTCATTGTGAAGATGATAATTGCTGTACTATTGGTGCTATCCATACTATTAATGATGAGAGTGATTATGCCTATGATATGAAAAGGCCCAAGCTTGGGGAAGCTATGTTTGATAAGGATGAAATATTTGGGAATATATTTGCTGCAATTAATGTTTGTCCCAAGATTGTGGATGCTATGTTTAATGAAGATGCTATTTTTAGCCTCCCAAGTTTTGATATGCAAAGTTGTTATGATGATAGCACGCCTCTTACCTATGATGATTATATTGATGAAAGTGAGTTTGGAAGAGTGTCAACTTTAGGAAGTGATGATCCCACTAATTTGGAGGATGTTGAACCTTATTGTGATGAATATGAAAGTGGATTTTGAAGAGTGTCAACTTTATTTAGTGATGATTCCACTATCTTGGAAGAGGTTTCAATCGATTATGATGAGAACAAAGTGGCTACTTATGATGATTATTGTGATGAAATTGATGCTATAAGAAGTAGTGATGATTATATTTATAAAACTTGTCATGATTATGATTACCCTTTTTATGAACATTACTCTTTTAATGTGGAAACAATTTATAGTATTCAAGTGTTTTATGATACTCCCACTATTCCAAACAAGAAGAATTTTGCTTGTGTGGAGAGCAATAAAATTTCTATGCTTGTAGATCATGAAAAGAATGCTTTAGGTGATGGTTATATCATTGAATTCATTCATTATGATACTGAAAATTATTATGAGGGAGGAATATATGCTTGTAGAAATTGCAATAATATCAAGTGTCCTCTCTATGTGTTGAAAATTTTGAAGCTATGCTTGTTTTACCTTCCTAGGCTAGTTGATTATTGTTCCCATAAGTTGTTTGCTCACAAAATCCTTTTCATAGGAAGTGGGTTAGGCTTAAATGTTCTAGTCATATTCTTCATGATGCTCTCCTTATGTTTCTATGTTTCAATTCTTATCTTTTATGTGAGCATCATTGAAATCATCATGCCTAGCTAGGGGCATTAAACATTAGCGCTTGTTGGGAGGCAACCCAACTTAGTTTTGTTCCTTGTTTTTTGTTCATGGTTAGTAATAAATAATTAATCTAGCCTCTGGTTAGATGTGGTTTCATGTTTTAATTAGTGTTTGTGCCAAGTAGGACCTTTGGGAAGACTTGGGTGAAGTCTTTATGATCATGCTGTAAAAAACAGAAACTTTAGCGCTACGACATTAGCTGCCATTTCTTACTGGAAAGTGATTTTAGGTTGATTCTTTTTGCAGGTTATTAATAGGCACATTACTCAGGTCCACCAATTTATTTCCGAATTTTTGGAGTTCCATAAGTATACGTTTGATACAGATTACTACAGACTGTTCTGTTTTTGATAGAATCTGTTTTCTATGTGTTGTTTGCTTATTTTGATGAATCTATGAGTAGTATCGGAGGTTATGAACCATATAGAAGTTGGCATACAGTAGGTTTAACACCAATATGAATTAAGAATGAGTTCACAACATTACCTAAGTGGTTGTTTGTTTTCTTTTACTAATGGAGCTTATGAGTTTTCTGTTAAGTTTTGTGTGGTTGAAGTTTTCAAGTTTTGAGTAAAGATTTGATGGACTATGGAATAAGGAGTGGCAAGAGTCTAAGATTGGGGATGCCCAAGGCAACCCAAGGGGCATCCCCTCTTTCATCTTCGTTCATCGGTAACTTTACTTGGAGCTATATTTTTATTCGCCACATGATATGTGTTTTGCATGGAGCGTCATTTTATTTTGTTCGTATTTGCTTGCTGTTATTTAGAATAATGTTTTGCATATATATTTTCAATCAAAATGTCAAGGATAGCCTTTACCATGCATATTTTGCTAGTATACATGTTGCTGTTTGAAAACAGAAAGTTTACTGCTGTTGCAAAATTTCCCTAGAAAAGTCAGAGAATGCTATAATGTTGAATCTTTTTTAATAATGAGATATTATAAATCTTTTACATATTAGTATTTTTCTTATATTTTTTTGAGTTAGGGAAGTATGATGAATCTTGCATTCTTTAGAAACTATACTGTTTTGGCAGATTGCTGTTATGTTTGCATTGTTTGCATATGCTTGCTTGTTTAATGATTCTATTTGAGGATATGAGTATTAAATATGCAGAGACATTTAGTATGAAATGTTGAATAATAATTTTAGTGATTTGTTACAGTAGAAAATGATAAGGTTTTGCATTGTTTTATACTAACTTATCTTACGAGTTCTTGTTAAGTTTTATGTGGATGAAGTTTTTGAGAAATAGAGAAACCATGATATGAGAGGAATTAAGGAGACACAAAAGTTCAAGCTTGGGGACGCCCAAGGCACCCCAAGATAATATTCCAAGAAGTCTCAAGCATCTAATCTTGGGGATGCCCCGGTAGGCATCCCACCATTCTTCTTCAACAATTATTGGTTAGTATCGGTTGAGCCTAAGTTTTTGCTTCTTCACACGAGTCGTGCTATCCTTGCAATGCAATTTTATTTTGCTTTGCTTGCTGTTTGAATAAAATTCCAAGATCTGAAATTCTTAAATGAGAGAGAGTCTTCACATGGTTACATAATTATTTAACTACTTATTGATCTTCACTTATATCTTTTTGGAGTAGTTTGTCATTTACTCGTGTGCTTCACTTATATCCTATGAGTAAATGGTTGAATGAGTTGAATGTCATAAATCTGAAATTATATACGTTTCATTTGCTTATCCCATGGGGAGTAATGACTTCACATCCAAGAAGTAGAGGTTGTAAATTTATTGAAGGTTAGCAAGCATTGTATTGGTCATTTGAAGAATTCATGAAAGAATATTGAAGGAAGAGAGATTTCACATATAAATATACTATCTTAGACATCTTTTATAATTGTGAGCACTCATTAAGTATGACATGCTAAAGAGTTGATGTTGGACAAGGAAGACAACATAATGGGTTATGTTTTCTCACATCTCAGTTAAAGTATATTGTCATGGATCATTCAAACATGTTGAGCTTGCCTTTCCCCTCATGCTAGCCAAAATTCCTTGCACAAAGTAGAGATACTACTTGTGCTTCCAAATATCCTTAAACCCAGTTTTTGCCATGAGAGTCCACCATACCTACCTATGGATTGAGTAAGATCCTTCAAGTAAGTTGTCATTGGTGCATGCAATAAAAATTGCTCTCTAAATATGTATGAGTTATCAGTGTGAAGAAAATAAGCTTTATACGATCTTGTTATGGAAGCAATAAAAGCGACGAACTGCATAATAAAGGTCCATACACAAGTGGCAATATAAAGTGACATTCTTTTGCATTAATATTTTGTGCATCCAACCATAAAAGCGCATGACAACCTCTGCTTCCCTCTGCGAAGGGCCTATCTTTTACTTCATGTCTTTTACTTTATGCAAGAGTCAAGGTGATCTTCACCTTTCCCTTTTTCATTTTATCCTTTGGCAAGCACCTCGTGTTGGAAAGATCCTGATATATATATATATATATATATATATATATATATATATGTCCAATTGGATGTAAGTTAGCATGAATTATTATTGTTGACATCACCCAAAGGTGAATACGTTGGGAGGCAACACTATAAGCCCCTATCTTTCTCAGTGAACAATTAAAACTCCATAACCACAAGTATTGCGTGAGTGTTAGCAATTGTAGAAGACTATATGATAGTTGAGTATGTGGAGCTTGCTAAATCAAAGCTCTGACATAGACCCTTCCTGAAAATAAGATGAATTGCAATTGTTTGATGACTAAGAATTAAGTTTGCTAGTTTTCAAGAAACTTTATGATCTATGCATTAACATGTGAATAGCTTGTTACTTGATCATGAAAAGCTTTATGAGATGAACTACTGTTATGACATATAATGATGCTAGAAAAGGTGATTGAAATTACCATTGACCAAACTTATGCACCTGCTAGCATTCACACTTCATAAATTCTTTCTTTTATCATTTACCTACTTGAGGACGAGCAGGAATTAAGCTTGAGGATGTTGGTACGTCTCCAACGTATTTATAATTTATGAAGCATTCATGCTATTATATTATCTGTTTTGAATGATTATGGGCTTTATTATACACTTTTATATTATTTTTGGGACTAACCTATTAACCGGAGGCCCAACCCATATTGATGTTTTCTTGCCTATTTCAGTGTTTCAAAGAAAAGGAATATCAAACATAGTCCAAACGGAATGAAGCCTTCGGGAAACTTATTTTTGGAACAGAAGCAATCCAGGGAACTTGGAGTGCAAGCCAGAGAAGCTTCAAGGAGGCCACGAGGGTGGGGGGAGCCCCCTGTCTCGTGGGCCCCTCGAGCGTCCCCCGACCGACTTCTTTCACCTATATATCTCCATATACCCCAAAAGCATCAGAACAGAAGATAGATCGGGAGTTCCGCCGCCGCAAGCCTCTGTAGCCACTAAAAACCTCTCGGGAGCCTGTTCTGGCACCCTGCCGGAGGGGGGGGGGGATCCCTCACTGGTGGCCATCTTCATCATCCCGACGCTCTTCATGACGAGGAGGGAGTAGTTTACCCTCGGGGCTGAGGGTATGTACCAGTAGCTATGTGTTTGATCTCTCTCTCTCTCTCTCTCGTGTTCTCTCTATGGCATGATCTTGATGTATCGCGAGCTTTGCTATTATAGTTGGATCTTATGATGTTTCTCCCCCCTCTACTCTCTTGTGATGAATTGAGTTTTCCCTTTGAAGTTATCTTGTCGGATTGAGTTTTAAGGATTTGAGAACAGTTGATGTATGTCTTGCTGTGCTTATCTGTGGTGACAATGGGATATTCACGTGATCCACTTGATGTATGTTTTGGTGATCAACTTGCGGGTTCCGCCCATGAACCAATGCATAGGGGTTGGCACACGTTTTCGTCTTGACTCTCCGGTAGAAACTTTGGGGCACTCTTTGAAGTACTTTGTGTTGGTTGAATAGATGAATATGAGATTGTGTGATGCATATCGTATAATCATGCCCACGAATACTTGAGGTGACAATGGAGTATCTAGGTGACATTAGGGTTTTGGTTGATTTGTGTCTTAAGGTGTTATTCTAGTATGAACTCTATGATAGATTGAATGGAAAGAATAACTTTATGTTATTTGACTACAGACTCTTTAATAGATAGATTAGATCAAAAAGGATAACTTTGAGGTGGTTTTGTACCCTACCATAATCTCTTCATTTGTTCTCCGCTATTAGTGGCTTTGGAGTGACTCTTTGTTGCATGTTGAGGGATAGTTATATGATCCAGTTATGTTATTATTGTTGAGAGAACTTGCACTAGTGAAAGTATGAACCTTAGGCCTTGTTTCCTAGCATTGCAATACCGTTTACGCTCACTTTTACCACTTGTTACCTTGTTGTTTTTATAATTTCGGATTACAAATACCTTTATCTACCATCCATATTGCACTTGTATCACCATCTCTTCGCCGAACTAGTGCACCTATACAATTTTCCATTGTATTAGGTGTGTTGAGGATACAAGAGACTTTTTGTTATTTGGTTGTAGGGTTTTTTGAGAGAGACCATCTTCATCCTATGCCTCCCACGGATTGATAAACCTTAGGTCATCCACTTGAGGGAAATTGGATACTATCCTACAAACCTCTGCACTTGGAGACCGAACAACGTCTACAAGAAGAAGGTTGTGTAGTAGACATCAAGCTCTTTTCTGGCGCCATTGCCGTGGAGGTGAGTGCTTGAAGGTATATCTTTAGATCTTGCAATCGAATCTTTTTGTTTCTTGTTTTATCACTAGTTTAGTATATAAAAGAAAATTATAAAAAATGGAATTGAGTTTGTCTCATACTCTTCATCTTTTTAATATCTTTCGTGAGAATGATGGTAAGGAAAATTGTGCTCAAGTGCTAGAAGAAGAAATCTATAAAATGTTTGGCACTAAATCTTTGAATAATGAGCATTATTGCAATGTTGTTAGTATGAACTCCTTGAATATCCATAGTACTAATGATGATTGCACTAGTTATAATGAAAATGTCTCCTATAAGCATGTCGATTTTTGTGGAGTGAATTGGGTTTGCAAGTACACACCAAATAGAGAAGATAGATATTGCAAGAAGCATAAGCATTTAGAAACTAAATGGTTGCAAGAAAGGCTTAATGTGAGTGCTGAAAATTTAAAATATCTCCGCCGTACTTGTGAACTTTGCAATGAACATGGTCATTTGAATCTCCGATGCAAATTGTTTCATGATCGAATCGTGTCCAAAAATTGTGATGACTTGATTTCCCTTGCGCATTATAATGAACTTTGCTTTTGGGTTATGAAGAATTGAAACGTGCAACTAAGCTTATTCCCGAATTTAACCTTGAGAAATTCCTTGATATTGATCTAGAGAAGATTTATATGTATTGTGCGGTGAATTGCATTGAAAATCCTTATATTGCCAATTACCGAAAGAAAAGAAAGCAATTAGAAGATGAAGAGAATACTAATGAAAGGGAAGAGACTTCCCATTATCCTCCTATTATTTCTTATGATGAATCAGGTGACGAGGAGGAACTTTCTATTGAACCAATCTCATTAATAAGGAGCTCAAGGAAGAAGGTTGAACCCACACATAATGTGAAGAAGAAAAAGAAAAGAAGGAGCAACAAAGGTAAAAAGGTATCTCTCTCTAATGATGTTGCTCCTACTACTCATTGTGAAGATGACAATTGCTATACTATTGGTGCTATCCATACTATTAATGATGAGAGTGAATATGCCTATGATATGAAAAGGCCCAAGCTTGGGGAAGCTATGTTTGATAAGGATTAAATATTTGGGAATATATTTGCTGCAATTAATGTTTGTCCCAAGCTTGGGGATGCTATGTTTATTGAAGATGATATTTTTAGCCTCCCAAGTTTTGATATGCAAAGTTGTTATGATGATAGCATGCCTCTTACCTATGATGATTATATTGATGAAAGTGGGTTTGGAAGAGTGTCAACTTTAGGAAGTGATGATCCCACTAATTTGGAGGATGTTGAATCTTATTGTGATGAATATGAAAGTGGATATGGAAGAGTGTCAACTTTATTTAGTGATGATTCCACTATCTTGCAAGAGGTTTCAATTGATTATGATGAGAACAAAGTTTCTACTTATGATGATTATTGTGATGAAACTTATGCTATAAGAAGTAGTGATGATTATATTTATAAAACTTGTCATGATTATGATTGCCCTTTTTCTAAACATTACACTTTTAATGTGGAAACAATTTATAGTATTCAAGTCTTTTATGATACTCCCACTATTCCAAATAAGAAAAAAAATTCTTGTGTGGAGAGCAATAAATTTTCTATGCTTGTAGATCATGAAAAGAATGCTTTAGGTGTTGGTTATATCGTTGAATTCATTCATGATGCTACTAAAAATTATTATGAGGGAGGAATATATGCTTGTAGGAATTGCAATAATATCAAGTTTCCTCTCTATGTGTTGAAATTTTTGAAGCTATGCTTGTTTTACCTTCCTAGGCTAGTTGATTATTGTTCCCATAAGTTGTTTGCTCACAAAATCGCTATCGTTGAATTTAGAGATTATAGTTTCGTATGCCGTGCTCAACTTGCCAGGAGTTTATAATGGTTTACCTTGCGTGCCAACATGCTATTAAAATGGTTGTGATGTGGTATGATAGGGTGGTATCCTCCTTTGAATGATTTGAGTGACTTGACTTGGCACATGTTCACGCATGTAGTTGAAACAAAATCAACATAGACTTCACGATATTTATGTTCATGGTGGATTATATCCTACTCATGCTTGCACTCAGTGTCTATTAATTTTAATGATGTTCATGATTGTTGTTGCTCTCTGGTCGGTTGCTTCCCAGTCTTTTTCTAGCCTTCACTTGTACTAAGCGGGAATACTTCCTGTGCATCCACTTCCATAAACCCCAAAGTTATTCCATATGAGTCCACCATACCTTCCTATATGTGGTATCTACCTGCCGTTCCAAGTAAATTTGTATGTGACAAACTCTAAACCTTCAAATGGAATTCTATTTTGTATGCTCGAACATCTCATGTATCTACTAGGGCTGTCTGTATCTTCCATGTTAGGCGGGTTATTCTCAAGAGGAGTGGACTCCGCTCCTCATTCACGAGAAAATGGCTGGTCACCGGGATGCCCAGTCCCATGCTCAAACCAAATCAAAATAATTAAACAAAATTCCCCCAAGATTGTTGTTAGTTGGAGGCACCCGTTGTTTTGGGCAAGCCATGGATTGATGCTTGTCGGTGGAGGGGGAGTATAAACTTTACCATTCTGTTTGGGAACCTCCTATAATGTGTGTAGCATGGAAGATATCGAGATCTCTCAGTTGTTATATTGACAATGAAAGTATACCACCCAAAATATTATTATCTCTGTTTCAAAAATCGAGCTCTGGCACCTCTGCAAATCCATGCTTCCCTCTGAAGGTCCTATTTATTTACTTTTATGTTGAGTCATCACCCTCTTATTTAAAAGCACCCGCTGGAGAGCACCGCTGTCATTTGCATGCATTACTATTAGTTTATATTGGGTATGACTATGACAGGATCTCTTTTACCATGAATTACAATGTTTAGTCAGCCCTTGATCTTTAAAGGTGCTCTTCATTTATGTTTTGCGGTCTCAGAAAGGGCTAGCGAGATACCATTTTGTTATATCATATTACAATTGTTTTGAGAAAGTGTTATCATCCGAGTTTTATTATTATTGCTCGCTAGTTGATTATGCCATTGATATGAGTAAACATGAGACCTAAGTGTTATTGTGAATGTGGTTAGTTCATAATCTTTGCTGAAAACTTGAATGCTGGCTTTACATATTTACAACAACAAGAGCAAACATATTTTGTAAAAGTTTTTCTTTATCACTTTCAGTTGATCCACTGAATTGCTTGAGGACAAGCAAAGGTTTAAGCTTGGGGGAGTTGACACGTCTCTGTCGTATCTACTTTTCCAAACACTTTTGCCCTTGTTTTGGACTCTAACTAGCATGATTTGAATGGAACTAACCCGGACTGACGCTGTTTTCAGCAGAATTGCCATGGTGTTATTTTTGTGCAGAAATAAAAGTTCTTGGAATGACCTGAAACTCCACGAAAGTTATTTTTGGATTTCATAAAAAATACTGGCGAAAGAATCAAGGCCAGGGGGCCCACACCCTATCCACGAGGATGGGGGCGCGCCCCCCTCCCTAGGGCGCGCTCCCTGCCTCGTGGGCCCCCTGGTGCTTGCTACATCTTGAGCTTGCATTGGTTTTCCTTGAAGAGGAAAGGGTGGTGCAGCACAGTAGCGTAAGTATTTCCCTCAGTTTTTGAGAACCAAGATATCAATCCAGTAGGAGGCTCCTCAAAAGTCCCACACACCTACACAAACACACAAAGAACTTGCAACCAATGCGATAAAGGGGTTGCCAATCCATTCACGGCCACTTGCCAAAGTGAGATATGATAAGATAAATATATTTTTGGTATTTTATGATATAGATTGGAAAAGTAAAGATGAAAATAAAAGTAGATTGAAAGCTTATATGATAAAAGATAGACCCGGGGGCCATAGGTTTCACTAGAGGCTTCTCTCCAGATAGCATAAGTATTACGGTGAGTGAACAAATTACCGTCGAGCAATTGATAGAAAAGCGAATAATTATGAGATTATCTAGGCATGATCATGTATATAGGCATCACGTCCGTAACAAGTAGACCGACTCCTGCCTGCATCTACTACTATTACTCCACACATCGACTGCTATCCAACATGCATCTAGAGTATTAAGTTCATAAGAACAGAGTAACACTTTAAGAAAGATGACATGATGTAGAGGGATAAACTCATGAAATATGATATAAACCCCATCTTTTTATCCTCGATGGGAACAATACAATACATGCCTTGCTGCCCCTGCTATCACTAGGAAAGGACACCGCAAGATTGAACCCAAAGCTAAGCACTTCTCCCATGGCAAGAAAGATCAATCTAGTAGGCCAAACCAAACCGATAATTCGAAGAGACTTGCAAAGATAACTCAATCATACATAAAAGAATTCAGAGGAGATTCAAATATTTCTCATAGATAAACTTGATCATAAACCCACAATTCATCGGATATCAACAAACACACCGCAAAAAGAGTTACATCGAATAGATCTCCACAAGAGAGGGGGAGAACATGGTATTGAGATCCAAAAAGAGATAAGAAGCCATCTAGCTAATAACTATGGACCCGAAGGTCTATGGTAAACTACTCACAACTCATCGGAAGGGCTATGATGTTGATGTAGAAGCCCTCCATGGTCGATTCCCCCTCTGACGGAGCACCGACGAAGGCTCCAAGATGGGATCTCATGGATACAGAAGGTTACGGTGGCGGAAATATTTCTTCGATGGCTCCCTGGATGTTTTCGGGGTACGTGGGTATATATAGGAGGAAGAAGTATGTCGGTGGCCGCCCAAGGGGCCCACGAGATAGGGGGCGCGCCTTGTATGGGTGGGCGCACCCTCCACCCTCATGGCTGCCTCGGCTGCTTCATGGCTTGCACTCCAAGTCCTCTGGATCACGTTTGTTCCAAAAATCACGCTCCCGAAGGTTTCATTCCATTTGGACTCCGTTTGATATTCCTTTTCTTCGAGATACTGAAATAGGCAAAAAAACAGCAATACAGGCTGGGCCTCCGGTTAGTAGGTTAGTCCCAAAAATGATATAAATGTGTAAAATAAAGCCCATAAACATCCAAAACAGGTAATATAATATCATGGAACAATAAAAAATTATAGATACGTTGGAGACGTATCAAGCATCCCCAAGCTTAATTCCTGCTCGTCCTCGAGTAGGTAAATGATAAAAACAGAATTTTTGATGTGGAATGCTACCTTGCACAATTCTGAATGTATTTCTCTTTATTGTGGCCTGAATGTTCAGATCCAAATGATTCAAAAATAAAAGTTCATATTGACATAAGAAATAGTAATACTTCAAGCATACTAATAAAAGTAATCATGTCTTCTCAAAATAACATGGCTAAAGAAAGTTCATCCCTACAAAATCATATAGTTAGGTTGTGCTTCATTTTCGTCACACAAAAATGTTCCCAAATTCTACACCCCCGATGAGAAGCCAAGCAATTGTTTCGTACTTAAATAATCTCAAACTTTTTCAACTTTCACGCAATACATGAGCATGAGCCATGGATATAGCACTATGGGTGGAATAGAATAATGATGGGGATTGTGTGGAGAAGACAAAAAAGGAGAAAGTCTCACATTGACGAGGATAATCAACGGGCTATGGAGATGCCCATCAATTGATGTCAACATGAGGAGTAGGAATTGCCATGCAACGGATGCACTAGAGCTATAAATGTATGAAAGCTCAACAAAAGAAACTAGTGGGTGTGCATCCAACTTGCTTGCTCACGAAGACCTAGGGCATTTGAGGAAGCCCATCGTAGGAATATACAAGCCAAGTTCTATAATGAAAAATTCCCACTAGTATATGAAAGTGACAACATATGAGACTCACTATATGAAGAACATGGTGCTACTTTGAAGCACAAGTGTGGAAAAGAGATAGTAACATTGCCCCCTTTTTCTTTTATTCTTTATTCTTTTTTTCTTTGGCCTTTCTTTTTTTTTTCTTTGGCCTTTTTTTTCTTTGGGGACAATGCTCTAATAATGATGATCATCACACTTCTATGTATTTACAACTCATGAATTACAACTCGAAACTAGAACAAGATATGACTCTATATGAATGACTCTGGTGTACCGGGATGGGCAATGGATCAAGAGTGACATGTATGAAAATTTATGCATGGTGGCTATGCCACAAATACGATGTCAACTACATGATCATGCAAGGCAATATGACAATAGTAATGCATGTCATGATGAAAAACGGAATGGTGGAAAGTTGCATCGCAATATATCTCGAAATGGCTATGGAAATGCCATAAATAGGTAGGTATGGTGGTTGTTTTGAGGAAGATATAAGGAGGTTTATGTGTGATAGAGCGTATCATATCAAGGGGTTTGGATGCACCAGCGAAGTTTGCACCAACTCTCAAGGTGAGAAAGGGCAATGCGCGGTACCGAAGAGGCTAGGAATGATGGAAAGGTAAAAGTGCGTATAATCCATGGACTCAACATTAGTCAAAAGAACTCATATACTTATTGCAAAAATTTAGAAGTCATCAAAAACCAAGCACTATGCGCATGCTCCTAGAGGGATAGATTGGTAGGAAAAGACCATCGCTCGTTCCCGACCGCCACTCATAAGGATGCACAATCCAAGGACACTTCATGTTTCAAATTTGTTACACAACTTTAACCATACGTGCATGCTACGTGACTTGCTAACTTCAACACAATCATTCTTTAAATTTATAATCACCCAACTAGCATGACTTTAATATCACTACCTTTATATCTCAAAACAATTATCAAGTATCAAATTGATCAGAGCATCCAATTCACTTCCTATGATAGTTTTTATTATACCCAACATGGATGCCTACCATTCTAGGACCAATTTTATAACCATAGAAAATACCATGCTGTTCTAAAAGACTCTCAAAATAATATAAGTGAAGCATGAGAGATCAATAATTTCTTCAAAATCAATCCACCGCCGTGCTCTAAAAGATATAAGTGAAGCACTAGAGCAAAAACTATCTAGCTCAAAAGATATAAGTGAAGCACATAGAGTATTTTAATAAATTTCAATCAAGTAGGCTTCTCCCAAAAGGTGTGTACAGCAAGGATGATTGTGGTAAACTAAAAAGCAAAGAATAATATCATACACGACGCTCCAAGCAAAACACATATCATGTGGCGAATAAAAATATAGCTCCAAGTAAAGTTACCAATGAACGAAGACGAAATAGGGGATGCCTTCCCGTGGCATCCCCAAGCTTAGGCTTTTGGATATTCTTGAATATATTGGGGTGCCATGGGCATCCCCAATCTTAGGCTTTTGCCACTCCTTATTCCATAGTCCATCAAATCTTTACCCAAAACTTGAAAACTTCACAACACAAAACTCAACAGGAAATCTCATAAGCTCCGTTAGTGAAAGAAAACAAAACCACCACATAAGGTACTATAATGAACTCATTCTTTGTTTATATTGGTGTTAAACCTACTGTATTCCAAGTTCTCTATGGTTCATACCACTTAATACTAGCCATAGATGCATCAAAATAAGCAAACAACACACGAAAGGCAGAATCTGTCAAAAACAGAACAGTCTGCAGCAATCTGTAACTAACGCAAACTTCTGGAACTTTAAAAATCCTACCAAAATAGGACGTCCTATGCAATTTGTCTATTGATATACAACAAATATAATCAACGCAAAAGCACGTTTCTATGATTTATTGAATTGTTTCTCGTGAGCGTAAAGTTTCTGTTTTTTAGCAGAATCAAATTAACTCATACCATAGGTTATCCTATAGGTTCTACTTGGCACAAACACTAAATAAAACATGAAAACACATCTAAACAGAAAGTATATGCAAAATTTATTACTAAACCGGAACAAAAACAAAGAACATCAAGAAAATTGGGTTGCCTCCCAACAAGCGCTATCGTTTAACACCCCTAGCTAGGCATAAAAGCGAAGATAGATCTAACTAGTGCCATCTTTGGCACTTGATTCATAAGTAGCTCGCATGATAGATTCCTGAGGTAATTTAATCTTCTTTCTTGTAAAGTGCTCCATGCCTTTCCTTAATGGAAATTGGAATATAATATTCCCTTCCTTTATATCAATAATTGCGCCAATCGTTCTAAGGAAAGGTCTACCAAGAATAATAGGGCAAGAAAGATTGCAATCTATATCAAGAACGATAAAATCAACATGCACAAAATTTCTATTTGCAATAATAAGGACATCATTGATTCTTCCCATTGGCTTTTTAATGGTGGAATCCGCAAGGTGCAAATTTAAAGAGCAATCATCAAGATCATGGAAACCTAGAATATCACATCAAGTTTTTGGAATCGTGGAAACACTAGCACCCAAATCACACAAAGCAAAACACTCATGATCTTTAATTTTAATCTTTATAGTAGGTTCCCACTCATCATTAAGTTTTCTAGGTATAGAAACTTCCAAATTAAGTTTTCCATCAAAAGATTGCATCAAGGCATCAACGATATGTTTGGTAAAAGCTTTATTTTGACTATAAGCATGAGGAGAATTCACAACAGATTGCAACAAGGAAATACATTCTAAAGAACAATTATCATAATCAAATTCGTTGAAGTCCGAGATAGTGGGTCCAATGCTATTTAAAGTCATGACCTCTCCAATCCCACTTTTACCAAATTTAGCATCAAGATCTAAAAACTCTGAATTATTGGGACACCTTCTAACTAAAGTTGACTCATCTCCAGTCCCATTATTATTAAGATTCATATTGCAAAACAAATATCTAATAGGGGACACATCAATAACTTTAAGATCTTCATCATTATTTTCATGGAAACTTGAAGAACACGCTTTTAGAAAGCAATCTTTCTGAGCACGCAATCTAGCGGTTCTTTCTTTGCACTCGTCAATGGACACTCTCATTGCTTTGAGATACTCATTGATATCATGCATAGGGGAAGTAGATCTAAGTTTAATAGAATCAACATCAAGCGAAAGTCTATCAACGTTCCTAGCCAAATCATCAACTTTGAGCAATTTTTCTTCAAGCAAGGCATTAAAATTCTTTTGAGAGATCATAAATTCTTTCACACTTTTTTGAAAATCAGAGGGCATCTTATTAAAATTACCATAAGAATTATTGTAGGAATTTCCATAATTATTAGAGGAATTGCTAGGGAACGGTCTAGGATTAAAGTTTCCTCTATAAGCATTGTTTCCAAAATTATTCCTACCAACAAAATTTACATCCATAGATTCATTATTATTCTCAATCAAGGTAGATAAAGGCATATCATTGGGATCAATAGAAGCACTCTTATTAGCAAACAATCTTATAAGATCATCCATCTTTCCGCTCAAAACATTAATTTCTTCTATAGCATGCACTTTTTTACTAGTAGATCGTTCGGTGTGCCATTGAGAAAAATTAGCCATAATATTATCAAGGAGTTTTGTAGCATCTCCTAAAGTGATTTCCATAAACGTGCCTCCGGCAGCCGAATCTAAAAGATTTCTAGAAGCAAGATTCAATCCAGCATAAAAGTTTTGTGTGATCATCCATAAATTCAAACCATGAGTAGGGCAATTGCGAATCATTAATTTCATTCTTTACCAAGATTGGGCAACATGCTCATGATCAAGTTGTTTAAAATTCATAATATCGTTCCTAAGGGAGATGATCTTAGCGGGAGGAAAATACTTAGAGATAAAAGCATCTTTGCACTTGTTCCGAGAATCAGTACTATTATTAGGCAAAGACAAAAACCAAACTTTAGCACGATCTCTAAGTGAAAACGGAAATAACTTCAATTTAACAATATCATTATCCGTATCTTTTTCTTTTGCATCTCACACAAATCAACAAAGTTGTTTAGATGGGTAGCGGCATCTTCACTAGGAAGGCCGGAGAATTGATCTTTTATAACAAGATTCAGCAAAGCAGCATTGATTTCACAAGACTCAACATCATTAAGAGGAGCAATCGGAGTACTAAGGAAATCATTATTATTGGTATTGGAGAAATCACACAATTTGGTATTATCTTGCGCCATGGCGACAAGTAATCCAACACACAAGCAAACAGAAAAAGGCAAGTGAAAGCGAGAGGAAGAAAAAAGCAAGCGAAAAAGAGAGGAGATTGGGAAAGAGAGGGCGAATAAAACAACAAGGGTGAAGTGGGGGAGATGAAAATGAGAGGCAAATGGCAAATAATGTAAATGCGATGGAGATGAGTTTGTTATGGGTACTTGGTATGTCTTGACTTGAGTGAAGACCTCCCCGGCAACGGCGCCAGAAATCCTTCTTGCTACGTCTTGAGCTTGCGTTGGTTTTCCTTGAAGAGGAAAGGGCGATGCAGCATAGTAGCATAAGTATTTCCCTCAGTTTTTGAGAACCAAGGTATCAATCCAGTAGGAGGCTCCTCAAAAGTCCCACGCACCTACACAAACAAACAAAGAACTCGCAACCAACACGATAAAGGGGTTGTCAATCCCTTCACGGCCACTTGCGAAAGTGAGATCTGATAGAGATAATATGATAAGATAAATATATTTTTCGTATTTTATGATATAGATTGGAAAAGTAAAGATGCAAATAAAAGTAGATTGAAATCTTATATGATAAAAGATAGACCCGGGGGCCATAGGTTTCACTAGAGGCTTCTCTCAAGATAGCATAAGTATTACAGTGGGTGAACAAATTACTGTCGAGCAATTGATAGAAAAGCGAATAATTATGAGATTATCTAGGCATGATCATGTATATAGGCATCACGTCCATAACAAGTAGACCGACTCCTGCCTGCATCTACTACTATTACTCCACACATCGACCGCTATCCAGCATGAATCTAGAGTATTAAGTTCATAAGAACAGAGTAACGCTTTAAGAAAGATGACATGATGTAGAGGGATAAACTCATGAAATATGATATAAACCCCATATTTCTATCCTCGATGGCAACAATACAATAGGTGCCTTGTTGCCCCTGCTATCACTGGGAAAGGACACCGCAAGATTGAACCCAAAGCTAAGCACTTCTCCCATGGCAAGAAAGATCAATCTAGTAGGCCAAACCAAACCGATAACTCGAAGATAATTGCAAAGATAACTCAATCATACATAAAAGAATTAAGAGGAGATTCAAATATTTCTCATAGGTAAATTTGATCATAAACCCACAGTTCATCGGATCTCGACAAACACACCGCAAAAAGAGTTACATCGAATAGATCTCCACAAGAGAGGGGGAGAACATGGTATTGAGATCCAAAAAGAGAGAATAAGCCATCTAGCTAATAACTATGGACCCGAAGGTCTATGGTAAACTACTCACAACTCATCGGAAGGGCTATGGTGTTGATGTAGAAGCCCTCCATGGTCATTTCCCCCTCTGGCGGAGTGCCGGCGAAGGCTCCAAGATAGGATCTCACGGATACAGAAGGTTATGGTGGCGGAAATATTTCTTTGGTGGCTCCCTGGATGTTTTCGGGGTACGTGGGTATATATAGGAGGAAGAAGTACGTCGGTGGCCTCCCGAGGGGCCCACGAGATAGGGGGGCACACCTTGTAGGGGTGGGCGCGCCCTCCACCCTTGTGGCCACCTCGACTGCTTCTTGGTTTGCACTCCAAGTCCTCTGGATCATGTTTGTTCCAAAAATCACGCTCCCGAAGGTTTCATTCCGTTTGGACTCCATTTGATATTCCTTTTCTTCAAAATACTGAAATAGGCAAAAAAACAGCAATACGGGCTGGGCCTCTGGTTAGTAGGTTAGTCCGAAAAATGATATAAATGTGTAAAATAAAGCCCATAAACATCCAAAACAGGTAATATAATAGCATGGAACAATAAAAAATTATAGATACGTTGGAGACGTATCAGTGCTCCACCGACCTCAACTCCAACTCCATATATTCACATCTGGGGAGAAAAAAAATTAGAAAGAAAGAATTATCGCGTTTTACGATACGGAGCCGCCGCCAAGCCGTAAACCCTCTCGAGAGGGCTGATCTGAAGTCCGTTCGGGGCTTTGGAGAGGGGAATCCGTCGCTGTCGTCATCATCAACCATCCTCCATCACCAATTTCATGATGCTCACCGCCGTGCGTGAGTAATTCCATCATAGGCTTGCTGGACGGTGATGGGTTGGATGAGATTTACCATGTAATCAAGTTAGTTTTGTTAGGGTTTGATCCCTAGTATCCACTATGTTCTGAGATTGATGTTGCTATGACTTTGCTATGCTTAATGCTTGTCACTAGGGCCCGAGTGCCATGATTTCAGATCTGAACCTATTATGTTTTCATGAATATATGTGAGTTCTTGATCCTATCTTGCAAGTCTATAGTCACCTATTATGTGTTATGATCCGTTAACCCCAAAGTGACAATAATCAGGAGACTTACCAGCGATGACCGTAGTTTGAGGAGTTCATGTATTCACAAGTGTTAATGCTTTGGTCTGGTTCTTTATTAAAAGGAGACCTTAATATCCCTTAGTTTCCATTAGGACCCCGCTGCCACGGGAGGGTAGGACAGAAGATGTCATGCAAGTTCTTTTCCATAAGCACGTATGACTATATTCGGAATACATGCCTACATTACATTGATGAACTGGAGCTAGTTCTATGTCACCCTATGTTATAACTATTACATGAGGAATCACATCCGACATAATTATCCATCACCTATCCAATGCTTACGAGCTTTTCACATATTGTGCTTTGCTTAGTTACTTTGCCGTTGCCACTGTTACAGTTACTACAAAACTGCTACTGTTACTTTTGCTACTGTTACCGTTACTTCCATACTACTTTGATACTAAATACTTTGCTGCATATACTAAGTTATCCAGGTGTGGTTGAATTGACAACTCAACTGCTAATACTTGAGAATATTCTTTGGCTCTTGTGTCGAATCAATAAATTCGGGTTGAATACTCTACCCTCGAAAACTATTGCGATCCCCTATACTTGTGGGTTATCAAGACTATTTTCTGGCGCCATTGCCAGGGAGCGTAGCTCTATTCTTTGAGTCACTTGGGATTTATATCTGCTGGTCACTATGAAGAACTTGAAAGATGAAAAAACTAAGATTTATCCCTCAACTACGAGGGGAGGTATGGAACTGCCATCTAGCTCTGCACTTCATTCTCCTTCCATTATGAGTAAACTTGCGACACCTAAACCTGCTTCTGCTATTAGATCTGATATGTCGCATGTTATTGATGATGCCATTTCTGCTATGCATGATACTTATGATGAAACTACTTCTATGCTTGATACTACTGTGCCATCAGGTGACTTTCTTGATGAACAACTTGCTAGGGCTAGGGAGAATGAAATTATTGAAACTGATAATATTGATGACAGTGATGATGAAGGTTCTCCCCCTAAATATGAATTGCCTATTGTTCCTGAGGGTTATGTTATGGATGAAGAAACCACTAGAGATTTTCTTGCTTGCAATGATAGATCAGATCTTAAGAAATTATTAGCTAAGCTGAAACAAAAGTCTCTGAATGCTAGAATGAAACATGACCCTGCTTTTGCTACTTCACCTATCTTTGTTACTGATAAGGATTATGATTTCTCTATTGATCCTGAGATAATTACTTTGGTTGAATCTGATCCGTTTTATGGCAATGAATCTGAAACTGTGGTGGCACATCTTACTAAGTTAAATGATATAGCCACCCTGTTTACTAATGATGAGAAATCTCGCTATTATTATATCCTTAAAATATTTCCTTTCTCATTAAAGGGTGATGCTAAGACATGGTTTAATTCTCTTGATCCTGGTTGTGTGCGTAGTCCCCAGGATATGATTTACTATTTCTCTGCTAAATATTTCCCCGCTCATAAGAAACAAGCTGCCTTAAGGGAGATATATAATTTTGTGCAAATCGAAGAAGAGAGTCTCCCACAAGCTTGGGGGAGGCTTCTCCGATTACTTAATGCTTTTCCTGATTATCCTCTTAAGAAAAATGAAATACTTGATATCTTTTATAATGGACTAACCGATGCTTCCAAGGACCACCTGGATAGTTGCGCTGGTTGTGTTTTCAGGGAAAGGACAGTCGACCAAGCTGAATTGCTATTGCATAATATGTTGACAAATGAAAATAATTGGGCACATCATGAACCAACTCCTAAGCCAACTCCGAAGAAAAGAGGTGTTCTATTTCTCAGTCCTGAAGATATGCAAGAGGCAAAGAAATCTATGAAAGAGAAAGGTATTAAGGCTGAAGATGTTCAAAATTTACCTCATGTCGAAGAAATACATGGCCTTAATATACCACCTGAAGAAATACACGGTCTTGATAACCTGACACAGGTAGTGAAGGTAAACTCTCTTTATAGATATGATAAAGTTGAAATCCCGTCTACTAAGTTTGCTAGTCAATGCTTTGATGATTTTATGGCTCAACAAGAAAATTTCAATGCTTATGTTAGTAGACAATTGAAAATAATTCTTATATGATTGGATGCTTGAGTGACTATATGTCTAGAGTTAAGGGTGAACTTAAACTCACTAGTAAACATGCTTCTATGGTTTCCACTCAAGTAGAACAAGTACTTAAGGCTCAGAATGATTTGCTTGATGAACTAAATAATAAACATGATTTTGCTGTTATAGTGGCTACTAGAACTGGTAAAATGACTCAGGAACCTTTGTATCCTGAAGGCCACCCTAAGAGAATTGAGTAAGATTCTCAGAGAAATAATTTAGATGCTCCTAGTCCTTCTAAAAAGAAGAAAAAGAAAAATTATAGGACTTTGCATGCTTCTAATGAACCTGTTGTAGACACACCTGAGAATCCTAATGATAATGCTATCTCTGATGCTGAAACACAATCTGGTGATGAAACATGAACCTAGTGATAATGCTAATAATGATGTTCATGTATATGCTCAACCTAGCAATAACAACGATATAGAAATTGAACCTGCTGTTGATCTTGATACCCACAATCAAAGAATCAACGATATGATAAGAGAGACTTTGTTGCTAGGAAGAATGGTAGGGAAAGAGAACCATGGGTTCAGAAACCCATGCCATTTCCTCCTAAACCATCCAAGAAAAAGGATGATGAGGATTTTGAGCACTTTGCTGAAATGATTAGACCTATCTTTTTGCGTATGCGCTTGACCGGTCTGCTTAAGACGAACCCTTATACTAAATACATGAAAGATATCATTACAAATAAAAGAAAGATACCGGAAGCTGAAATCTCCACCATGCTTGCTAACTATACTTTTAAGGGTGGGATACCTAAGAAACTTGGTGATCCAGGAGTACCCACTATACCATGCTCCATTAAAAGAAATTATGTTAAAACTGCTTTATGTGATCTTGGAGCCGATGTCAGTGTTATGCCTCTTTCCTTATATGGTAGACTTGAATTAAATAAGTTGACACCTACTGAGATATCCTTGCAAATGGCCGATAAATCAACTGCTATACCTGTCGGTATTTGTGAGGGCGTGCCTGTTGTTGTTGCAAACGTTACTATCTTAACAGACTTTGTCATTATTGATATTCCTGAGGACGATAGTATGTCGATTATCCTCGGTAGACCCTTTTTGAATACTGCAGGTGCTATTATTGATTGCAACAAAGGAAATGTCACTTTTGATGTTAATGGTAATGAGCATATGGTACACTTTCCGAGGAAACAACCTCAAGTTCACAGTATAAATTCTATTGGAAAAATTCCATCAATAATTATTGGAGGTTTTGAATTTCCTCTTGCTACTGCAAAGAAGAAGTATGATATTCTTATTATTGGGGATGTTCATATCCCCGTTGAGGTAACTTAGTGTCACTTCGAAATTTCTCCAGTTATATGTGATTCGGAATGAGTTTGTTAACAAGACTTGATCAACCTTGTTAGTGGATTCCTTTTGATGAGCATGAGATGGATGAAGTTAGAAGGCACAACCTTTTGTACCCTCTCTTTTACTTTATGTTACTTAGAATAAATAAAGTAGAAATATTATATTATGTCTGTTTCCTGAATTATACATGCAATAAAAATATCCCGAAAATAAAAGTTCTCCAAATGCCCCGCCAATTTAATATGCTTTTTTTTGTAATATTTGAGAATATCTGGCACTGAGAACACAACAGGGGGAGCAAGCACCTGGCCACGAGGGTCCAGGGCGCACCCACCCCTACAGGGCGCGCCCCCTGCCTCGTGGGCCCATGGTGGCCCCCTCCACTTATTCCTGCACCCACACACTTCTTCTTCCTCCCAAAAAAATCACTATCCAGCTCAAGCACGAGTTCTAGCTCATTTTGCTGCCATTGTCGATCTCCTTGCTCAAAGCTCCATTCACAAAACTGCTTTGGGGGATTGTTCTTTGGTATGTGACTCCTCCAATGATCCAATTAGTTTTTGTTCTAGTGCTTTATTTATTGCAAATTTGTGCTTCTAAGGTTACCCTATTCTTGAGCTTGCATGTCAAATTTAGTTGGTCCCAAGTAGTTGTAATGCATGATATAGGCTCTAGGAACTTGTGGGAGTAGTTGCGATCAATTATATTGAGTTTGGTTCACTTTTATTTTGAGTTACTAAAAATTTCAGAAATTTTTCAGAGGAAGAAATATGTCCAGGAAAATGTACCAAGGTGGTTCTTCAAGGAAGAAAGGACCCAGGCTCGCTATACGTGAGCAGGACGATGAACCACCAAGGGAAGCTGACGTGCAGCCTTGTGAATGGCCGTCAGAGGAGTTTATGGTCAAAGCAGAAATCAAGGAAGAATTTGATGCATATGTGCGTAGTGTCGACCTTGAGGACTTTATGCAAGATAAGTGCCCGCCATACTACTATTTGACTGACTCCTTTGTGAGAAGGTTTAAATTTACATCTTCGCGCAATTCTTAGAATGTCCTGTTTGATATTTATGATAAATCATATACCATGGACCTAGAAGATTTTACTACTGCTTGTAAACTCCCACAGTGGGGAAGTGTTAACGAACCTCATAAATCTGAATATAAAGACTTTCTTGCTAGTATCACTATGGGAGAATCTAGAGAAATAGCACAAGCTACCATAGGGAGCATTCATTTTCATGCTATACATTATTTTGCTCTCTTCATTGGTAGATGCATTAACGGTAAAGATGAAGCATGTCACATGTGTGTTCCTGATCTTTGTGTTCCCAAGAGTGCTGTATTAGGTGATAAATAATACAACTTGGGATCAATTGTTGCACGTAGATTGCATAATAATGGTTTAGTTGGAGACCTATTTGGGGGGATTTATGCAACCCGTGTGGCTAATTATCTTGGTATACCCGCACATGAAAATGATAGGGAGTTGCCTCCCGCTTATTTATATTATAACGACATGGTTAGTCATCATTTTCTTGAGAGGAATGAACAATTCCTCAAGTACCAACTAATCTTTGACAGATGTCGCGCTGTCCATATTACTCTCCCTGCTCCTGCCCTTTTTGATTATCAGGCAAAAGGAAGATATGTTATCACCAGGGAGGAGGCAAACGAGTACGAGAGGAGGACGAAGGCAGCTCGCCGCCATGCTGCAGCTCAGGAGGCAATAACTGCTGCATCTCATTACGACCCTAGTTACAACTTCGGATATCAGCCAGGCTATCCATGGCCATAGACCAACTTAGGCTAAAAGCCTAAGCTTGGGGGAGTACGTATTCCTCACCGACTTTACATTCATGTTCACACACTCATTCTAGTGCCGGTGCTCATACTCTTTCATTGTACTATCCATGCTAGTTTATTTTATCCCTTGCTTTCTTCTTGTGTGTTTGAATAATCTTAAGAAAAACAAAAAAAAATAGTAATAGCTTTTAGCTAGTTTATTTTTCTATGCCTATAGTAGTACTAATTAAAAGAAAACTCAAAAGGATTTCTCGTTCTTCTTTTTCCTCGTTGGGAGCTTTCCTGGGTACATAGTTTTATTTCTTTTCTTTTACTTTGGGGGTTGATAGGAGAAGACCTTAATGAAAATGTTGAGTGGCTCTTTTATGCATATTTGATTTATTTTAACCAAGAGCCCATATTACTTTGTCTTCTCTCTTGAAATGAATGCTTGCAGATTCCGGCTTAGTCCAATGCACGTGCACTATTATTATTATCCACACCGTTCGGTCGTGCAAGTGAAAGGCAATAATGATGATATATGATGGACTGGTTGAGATAAGAGGAGCTGGTATGAACTCGACCTCTCTTGTTTTTGTAAATATGATTAGTTCATCGTTCCCGATTCAGCCTATTATGAATAAACATGTTTGCAATGACAATTAGAGATTATAGTTGCTTATGCCATGCTTAATTTGCCAGGAGTTTATAATGGTTTACCTTGCATGCCAACATGTTATTAAAATGGTTGTGATGTGGTATGATAGGGTGGTATCCTCCTTTGAATGATTTGAGTGACTTGACTTGGCACATGTTCACGCATGTAGTTGAAACAAAATCAACATAGCCTTCACGATATTTATGTTCATGGTGGATTATATCCTACTCATGCTTGCACTCAGTGTCTATTAATTTTAATGCATGTTCATGACTGTTGTCGCTCTCTAGTCGGTCGCTTCCCAGTCTTTTTCTAGCCTTCACTTGTACTAAGCGGGAATACTGCTTGTGCATCCACTTCCATAAACCCCAAAGTTATTCCATATGAGTCCACCATACCTTCCTATATGCGGTATCTACCTGCCGTTCCAAGTAAATTTGTATGTGCCAAACTCTAAACCTTCAAATGAAATTCTGTTTTGTATGCTTGAACATCTCATGTATCAACTAGGGTTGTCTGTATCTTCCATGTTAGGTGGGTTATTCTCAAGAGGAGTGGACTCCGCTCCTCATTCATGAGAAAATGGCTGGTCACCCGGATGCCCAGTCCCATGCTCAAATCAAATCAAAATAATTAAACAAAACTCCCCCAGGATTGTTGTTAGTTGGAGGCACCCGTTGTTTAGGGCAAGCCATGGATTGATGCTTGTTGGTGGAGGGGGAGTACAAACTTTACCATTCTGTTTGTGAATCGCCTATAATGTATGTAGCATGGAAGATATCGAGATCTCTCAGTTGTTATGTTTACAATAAAAGTATACCACCTAAAATATTATTATCTTTGTTTCAAAAATCGAGCTCTGGCACCTCTGCAAATCCCTGCTTCCCTCTGCGAAGGGCATATCTATTTACTTTTATGTTGAGTCATCACCCTCTTATTTAAAAGCACCCGCTGGAGAGCACCGCTGTCATTTGCATTCATTACTATTAGTTTTATATTGGGTATGCCTATGACTGGATCTCTTTTACCATGAATTACAATGTTTAGTCAGTCCTTGATCTTTAAAGGCGCTCTGCATTTATGTTTTGTGGTCTCAGTGAGCCATGGGCGGCTGCACCGACTGCAGTTGATGCCGACGAGGCTGAGACTAGCCAGCCGGCCACTCCACCATCCAGTGTCGCTGCCTCCGCCAACCTCTCAGACCCGCCTGTTGCTCCTCTGGCCCAGCTGGTCATTTTATCTTGCCTTTTCCCCGTCCTTGTAGTCTTTTGAACAATTTCATCAAATGCACGCGATTCCACCCAAAGGGGGTGTAAGTTAAAGTTAATGAATGCTGGCCTCGGGCCTTTTGCAATGCACATATAAGTTTAAATTCTTGTTTGATTTTGCCTTTCTCTCTTTGGCTTTCTTCTATGCCGCGTTCTCTTGGCCGCCTCCCTGCCAGCCGGACAGCCGCTCTATAGTGGACGGTGGAGTTATATGGCAACATATCTCGGAATGGCTATGAAAATGCCATAATAGGTAGGTATGGTGGCTGTTCCGAGGAAGGGTATAAAGTGGGTTTAATGTACCGGTGAAAGTTGTGCGGTACTAGAGTGGCTAGCAAAGGTGAAAGGGTGAGAGTGTGTATAATCCATGGACTGAACATTAGTCATAAAGAACTCACATACGTATTGCAAAAAATCTATGAGCCCTCAAAGCAAAGTACTACTACGCATGTTCCTAGGAGAGAGGTTGGTAGGATTTAACCATCGCGCACTCCCGACTTTCACACAAAGGAAGACAATCAAGAATAAATTGCGCTCCAACTTCATCACATAACTAGAAGACCATACATGCATGCTACGGGAATCACAAACCTTAACATAATTATTTCTTCGACTCCACAATTTACTACTAGCATGACTCTAATATCACCATCTTCATATCTCAAAACAAATGCAAGGAATCAAACTTCTCATGTATTCAATGCTCTATATGAAAGTTTTTATTATATCCCTCTTGGATGACCATTATATTAGGACTAAATTCACAACCTAAGAAAATTACCATGCTATTTAGAGACTCTCAAAATAATATAAGTGAAGCATGAGAGTTCATCAATTTCTATAAAATAAAACCACCGCCGTGCTCTAAAAAGATATAAGTGAAGTACTAGAGCAAATTGCCTAGCTCAAAAGATATAAGTGAAGCACATAGAGTATTCTAATAAATTCGCAATTCATGCATGTCCCTCTCAAAAGGTGTGTAAAGCAAGGATGATTGTGGAAAACTAAAAAGCAAAGACTCATATCATACAAGACGCTCCAAGAAAAACACATATCATGTGCTGAATAAAAATATAGCCTCAAGTAAATTTACCGATAGACGAAGACGAAAGAGGGGATGCCATGCGGGGCATCCCCAAGCTTAGGCTCTTGGTTGTCCTTGAATATTACCTTGGAGTGCCTAGGGCATCCCAAAGCTTAGGCTCTTGCCACTCCTTATTCCATAGTCCATCAAATCTTTACCCAAAACTTGAAAACTTCACAACACAAAACTCAACTTAAAACTTATGAGATCCATTAGTATAAGAAAATAAATCACCACTTTTGGTACTGTTGTGAACCCATTCTTTATTTATATTGGTGTAATATCTACTGTATTCCAACTTCTCCATGGTTCATTCCCCCCGATACTACCCATAGATTCATCAAAATAAGAAAACAACACATAGAAAAAAAGAATCTGTCAAAAACAGAACAATCTATAGCAATCAGGAAACTTCGTATACTTCTGTAACACCAAAAATTCTGAAAACTTAGGACAACCTGGGCAATTTGTATATAAATCTCGCGTACAAAATTCAGATCAAAAGCACGCTTCTGTGAATTTTGAAAATTATTTTACTGGGCGCAAAAGTTTCCGTTTTTCAGCAAGATCAAATAAACTATCACTGTAAGCCATCCCAAAGGTCTTACTTGGCCCAAACACTAATTAAAACATGAAAACACATCTAACCAGAGGCTAGATGAATAATTCTCTGAAAAACAAGAACAAAAAAGCAAGAACAAAAAATAAAATTGGGTTGCCTCCTAACAAGCGCTATTGTTTAACGCCCCTAGCTAGGCAAAAAGCAACGATCTAGGTATTGTCATCTTTGGTATTCAATTCCTAAATTGCACACCTATAACCCATGGGCGATTCTTTGTTTTATCAATAATCACACTCCTAGGCAAGAAATCAAGAAATTCACTCATGGCAATTGGTTCCTTAATAATATTAATAAAGTTAGGGTGAACACCTATCATCTTAAGATCTTTGTTTCCTTTACTAGAAGGTTCACCCTTATTCTGAGGAACATAAATAAACTTATTAGCTTTGGTCGAAGGGAAACTAGGAGTAGTTTTAACCAAGGCAAAAGCGGATCCCAAGTTGGTAATAATATCTTCTAGCTTGCCAATTCTAGTAGAATCATGATCTATCTTTTCATTAACTATGGGTTCCTTTTCCCTTAGATTCTTTAAAGTGACTCCTACCTTAGAGCCATATTGAGTGATATGATTTTGAATCTTTTTATCCAAGTTTTCAATAAGATCTAGGGTAGCAATTTTATTCTCAATTATATCAAG
This sequence comes from Triticum dicoccoides, assembly GCF_002162155.2. Taxonomy (NCBI): domain Eukaryota; kingdom Viridiplantae; phylum Streptophyta; class Magnoliopsida; order Poales; family Poaceae; genus Triticum; species Triticum dicoccoides. The sequence goes on along the minus strand of NC_041383.1, from coordinate 689,488,564 downwards.
TCTTTGCATCACATGTTCCAAAGTTAAAACAATTTAATTAACCATAGGAAGTGGTGAGCCTACCAAATCTATCATAGCATTATAAGCATCCAAAGTGTGGCTCCCCAAGAAATTTCCCCCAGTGATGGTATCTAGAACATATCTATTCCAAGGAGTAACACCCACATAAAAATTGCGAAGAAGAACAGTAGTAGATTACTTACAAGTAGATCTGTTTTGAGCATTGCAAATTCTATACCAAGCATCTTTTCAATTTTCCCCCTCCCTTTGCTTAAAATTAAGAACCTCACTCTCGGCAGTACTAGCAATGATAGAAGAACTAGCCATCAAAGCGAATCAAGCGATCTAGCACACGAGCAACCAAGAAGAAAACAAAAAGACGAACGGAAGGAGGGCGAATAAGAAGGCAAATATTTTTGTGTTTTTTGGAAAATCATTTTAGAAGTGGGGGAGAGGAAAACGAGAGGCAAATGGCAAATAATGTAATGCAAGAGATGAGAGTTTATGATGGGTACTTGGTAGGGTTGATGTAGATCTCCCTGGAAATGGCGCTAGAAATTCTTCCTGCTACTTCTTGAGCTTGCATTGGTTTTTCCCTTGAAGAGGAAAGGGTGATGCAACACAATAGAGATAAGTATTTCCCTTGGTTAAGAACCAATGTATAAATCCAGTAGGAGATACAAGCAAGTCCCCAATATATGCACCCACACAAACAATCCAACACTAGCACACGTCGCGATAAAGGGGTTGTCAATCCCTTCACGATCACTTGCAAAGGTGAGACCTGATAGAGATACATATACAAGATTACTAAAATGTAACAGGAAATAAAACTCAATGAGATATTTTTGGTATATAGATCTGGAAATAATAGATGGAAAATAGACCCGGGGGCCATAGGTTTCACTAGAGGCTTCTCTCTCGAAAGAAAAATAATACGGTGGGTGAACAAATTTCTGTCGAGCAATTGATAGAAAATTGCAAAGTTATGACGATATCTAAGCAATGATTATGAATATAGGCATCACGTCTGTGTCAAGTATACCGAAATGATCATGCATCTACTACTACTACTCCACACATCAATCGACTCCTGCGTGCATCTAGAGTATTAAGTTCATAAGAACAGAGAAACACTTTAAGCAAGATGATAGGATGTAGAGGTATAACTCAATCAATATGATATAAACCCCATCTTTTTACCCTTGATGTCAACAATACAATACGTGCCTCTCTACCCCTACTTTGTCACTGGGTGAGGACACCACAAGATTGAACCCAAAACTAAGCACCTCTCCCATTGCAAGAAATACCAATCTAGTTGGCCAAACCAAACCGATAATTCGAAGAGAAATACAAAGATATCAAATCATGCATATAAGAACTCAGAGAAGATTCAAATAATATTCATACATAATCTGATCATAAATCCACAATTCATCGGATCTTGAGAAACACACCGCAAAAGAAGATTACATCGGATAGAACTCCAAGAACATCGAGGAGAACATTGTATTGAAGATCAAAGAGAGAGAATAAGCCATCTTGCTACTAGCTATGGACCCATAGGTCTGAGGTAAACTACTCACGCTTCATCGGAAGGGTAATAGGCTTAATGTAGAAGCTCTCTGTGATCGAATCCCCCTTTGGCAGAGTACCGGAAAAGGCCTCCAGATGGGATCTCACAAGGTTAGAGACCTACGGCGGTGGAAAAGTATTTTTTTGGACGCTCTTAGGGTTTCTGGAATATTTTTGAATTTATAGGCCAAGGTAGGAGGTTAGGGGGTCTTCGAGGGAGCCACAAGCCCTAGGGGCGCCCCCTTGGGCCGTGCCCCTGGCTTGTTGTCTCGTCGGGGCTTCTTTGACTTGGACACCAAGTCCCACATGTGTCTTCTGGTCCAAGAAAAATCATCTTGAAAGTTTTATTCCATTTGGACTCTGTTTGATATTCCTTTTCTGTGAAACTCAAAAACAAGGGGAAAAACAGGCACTGGGCTCTAGGTTAATAAGTTAGTCCCAAAAATAATATAAAATAGCATATTAATGCATATAAAACATCCAAAACAGATAATATAATAGCATGGAACAATCAAAAATTATAGATACATTGGAGACGTATCACTGGTCATTGTTTTCTTCAATGTTTGGAAAGCTTGGCTTTGTGTACCCCACTGAAAAGCATCTTTTTTAAGCATGTCATGTAGAGGTCTACAATTTGGTCATGATCCTTCACAAAACTTCTATAGTATCCAGTGAAACCCAAAAATCCTCTTAATTTGGTCATATTATCATCCTCTGGCTAGTCTACTAATGTTTGTATTTTCTCTAAGTCAGTAGACACCCCTTTAGCAGAAATAACATGACCTAGATAGGACACTGGATTGGTTGCAAAAGTGCATTTGGACATCTTCACATACAATTCATTTTTCCTCAGTTTGCAAAAGTTCTTTCTAGATGGGAGAAATGTTCCTCCAAGGAGTTTTGGAATATTAGGATATCATAAAAAAAACCCTCTGAAAAGACACTAAGATGGAGTAGTGGTTCATTGATTTCATCATAGATAGGACACTAAGATGAATTTATTCTTTTCTGGTAAATTGAGTTCATCACACACTTTGTTCATCAGACTCTAAAAAGTGCCAGGAACACAAGACAACCCAAAAGGTACAACGGTGTACTCATAATGGCCCATGTGTGTTCTAAAAGATTTTTTGGGAATATCTCCAGTAGCCATTCTGGTCTGATGATATCCAGATCTTGGCTCCAGTTTGGAGAACACTTTAGATCCATGTAGCTCATCGAATAAATCCTCAATGATAGGCACTGGAAATTTATTCTTGACAGTACTTGCATTTAACTTTCTATAATCCATACATAATCTCCATCCCCATCTTTCTTTCTCGCTGTAATAGAAGGAGAATAAAAAATACAAGAACTTTCTTGTATTTCTCCCTTTTTTTTATTAATTGCTTGACCATTTCTTCCATAGCAGTTTTTTGGTAGTGAGAAACTCTGTAAGGTCTCAAATTTGGTGGTTTTGCTCCTTCTTGTAATATAAGTTTGTGATCGCAAGATCTTTTGGGCGGAAGTTTCTGAGAATCTTCAAAAATATCAGCAAATTTATGGAGTAGCGGTTGTAATGCCACATGAGGTGGAGTATAGTACTTGTTATTTTTTTGTTTCCAATTCATGTATCTGTAGAATATACCCCATTACACCTTTCTGCAGGAGTTTTTCCATCTTGGCTGCTAAAACAATGCACTTTTCTTTGGTATGGTGTGATCATATAAGGTAATTGCCTGTCCTTTCTTTGTGAGAATTAATTGTCTTTCCACCAAGTTGTCACATCCCTAGCTTCTGGTTTGCTCTGAGCTAGCTAGTCATGTGTTGCATCATGTTTAAATTTCAGTTAAACTTGAAATGGGGATTGTTTAAACCCTAGCACCAAATGAATGCAAATAGGCTCAAATAAAATCATTTTCAATGAACCCAAAATGCCTCTGAAAATGTTCATGATTTCTGATAAAGGTGAAAACCTCTGCCAAAAATTATGAACATATATCTAGGTTATTCCTCGATTCTTGAATTAAATCATAAAGTATTTACATTTGGGCATTTAAATGCTAATAAATAGTTTAAATGCTCAAATAATCATAAACTAAAATGTTTGCTGTTGGTTATATTTCAAACAGTGGCATTGATCAGTTTCATGATTTTTGGGTTTGGTCTAGTATTTTTAATAAAGTCACAAAGTTGCAGAAAATAGAAAACGATAGATAAAAGCAAAGAGCAGAGAACTTACCTGGCGCTCACCTGTGAAGCCCACCTGGCGGCCCAAGTGGCCGGCCCAGCCCACCAGGCCACCCTTCTGTCGTCTTCCTCCCCCTCGCCCCGAAGCAGCTCGGTGGCGCGCGCCCGAGAGCCCTCGGCCACCTCCTGCTTCCACCTGGGAGCCCCGGGCCTTCTACCAGCGCCACGGAGACGCCCGAAGACCCTGTGCCCTCTCCCTCACTCGCTGCTCTCTCTCCCCTCCCCTGGCTCTCTCCCCCCGAGCTCACTCGAGGGCCACCGTCGCCGCCGCTCGCCGCTGCCGCGCCCAGAGCCACTGCCCCGCCTCTCCATCGTGTCTAAAAGAACCGCCCCGTCGCCCTACTCCTCCTTGCTGAGACACACGGGTCGGGAAGCCCTGCTTCGTCCCAAACGCCGCCGTCTTCTTCCGTGGGATCCGGCGATCCCCATCGTCGCTCCGTCGACTGCAGGCCTTCCCCGAGCCCGACGAGCACTTCAATCAACGCGCTGTGAGCCTCCGGTCATTTTCCCCCTAACGCCCCGTCCTTTTCCACACCGTGGCCGTCATGTTCATCGAGGCCGAAGCTCGCCTCCGCTCGAGCTCGTCGCCGGCGTCGCTCCGGCGACCATTTGGTCATCCCGTGCTAACCAACATGCCCGCCGCATCGGTGCCTCACTAGCGCCTCATCTTCTGCGTTTGCACGCCGTAGCCCCAACCCCGCACATGGCCAAACTCCGGCCGCCGCCTTGGAGCTCGCCGTCGTTGGCTCCGGCCACGATAGACCCGGCCTCCACCACCACTAGATGCGCGCCTGCTAGAGCTCTCCAACAAGCCCAAGAACGGCCTCGCCCGTGCCCCGTAGCGCGTTTCCGACGGCCGCCACCGTCTCGGGCTTCGCCGGCGTCGAGTCGCCGGTGGGTTTGACTCCGCTGACCCCGTTTGACCACGGGTGGGCCAGTTTGACCCCCTGGGTCAATGACAGGTGAGGCCCAGCCCCGCTAATAAACTAGGATTAGTACCAAATGAATTTAGTTAAGCTAATCACACTGACATGCGGGACCCACTGTCAGGTTTGACCGGACCACGACCTGTTGACCTGCTGACATCACACTGACGTCAGGCTGACGCAGTAAATCATTTACTGGATTTATTCTTTTTAGGAAATTCCAGGAAATACCACAAACTTCTAAAAATCATAGAAATTCAGCCGTAACTCCAAATTAAATAAGTTATATATGAAAAATGATCAGAAAAATCCAATCTATCCATCTGTACTAGTTTCATGCATGTTAAAACACTTTAACCTTGCTGTTTAGGTGAAACAAGTTAATGCACCTTTATGACTTCATATAATGGGTTTGCATTTGAATCTTTGGTTCAAATGGACTCATTTCAATCTGTTCTAGCTTGCATTAGCCCAAAACACATTCATATTGCCATGTCATAGCATGCATCATATTGTGCTTTGCATTGATCGTGTTTCTTCTCTGTTTGTCGGTGTTGTTCCCCCTCGATAGACGCTGTACCGACGTTGTGATCGTTGACACTGATGAAGACTCAATGCTATCTTCAGAAGTGCCAGGCAAGCAAAACCCCCTTGTTCATTCCGATACAATCCTACCCTCTTGCCCTGCTCTCTTTTACTGCATTAGGACAACAACGAGTCATTTGTTACTTGCTGCGGTAGCTGAACCCCTTTATCCTCTGCATGACCTGTCATTGCCACAGTAAATAGATGAAACCCACTAGTATGAGTAGGAGTTGTTTGAGCCCTGTTGTGCCTACTCATTCATGTTTGTTTGTCATGCCTGCTACTGCTTAGAGTTGAGTCAGGTCTGATTCATCGGGAATGAATCAGAGGTGTGTGAACATGTCCTACTGTGTGTGAGCTAAGTGTGTGAACACGATCTGATAAAAGGTATCGGTGAGAGGCCATGTAGGAGTACATGGTGGGTTGTCTCATTGAAGCCGCCCTTAGGAACTGAGTTCTGTGTTTGTGATCCATGATTCAGCTACTACCAAGCATTGGGCCCTGAAATATGACCCCGCTCGACTTCTTATTCACCCTTGTCCTCTGTCCAGGAGTTGCAAGTAGTTTCTGGTGTTTGTAGTATGCTGGAGGCCGTGCGTAGCTCTGACCGGAGGGGTGGGCTGTGATGCGGTAGGCATGTGGCTGGGTATACCGGGCGCCCGTTTGATGTCACGGAACCCTGTTCACATCGTTTGGGGCTATGCGCGAAACCCCGGCCGGATCTCCTCATGGATGGAACCCGAATAGGCGATAAACCTGGACTAGAGACTTGAGTGTTTAGGTAGGTCGTGGTCTACACCCACGTCGGCTTTCGCTTGAAGTCTGCCGAGCACATGTCGTGTGCAGACGCTAAGTGGTGGAAACATGTATGAATAAGTACACCCCTGCAGGGTTAACATCATCTATTCGAATAGCCGTGTCCGCGGTAAAGGACTTCTGGGTTGCATGTACAGTTCATAGACAAGTGAAAGTGGATACTCTAAAATACGCAAGATAAGTGTGAGTGCTATGGATGGCGTCCTCGTAGGAACACGGGAGCGGATCCATAATGGTGTATTGATATGGTGAATATGTGGACTCGTGTGCGCCACCTCAAAAGAGTTACTTGCAGTAGTAGTTCAGGATAGCTACCGAGTCAAAGCTGGCTTGCTGCAGTTAAACCCCACCATCCCCTTTGTTGATAATGATGCATATGTAGTTAGTTCTGATGTAAGTCTTGCTGGGTACATTTGTACTCACGTTTGCCTATTTTATGTTTTTTGCAGAGAGACTTCAGTCTCACTAGTAGTTTCGCGTGGACTTCGACGTTTAGCTTGTTACCTCAGCTACGATCTTGTGCCCTCGGCAGGATCTGGTAGATAGTCAGGCTTCTCAGCCTTTTTCGTTTGTAGATGTCTGTACTCAGACATGTTAAGCTTCCGCTTGTGCTTTGATTTGTATGCTCTGAATGTTGGGTCATGAGACCCCTGTTTGTAATATTTCGCTCCTCGGAGCCTAATGAATACATACTTGGGTCGTAGAGTCATGTTGTGATGCCATGTTGTATTTGCACATATCGAGCATATTGTGTGTATGTTATTGAAATGCTTGGTATGTGTGGGATCTGACTATCTAGTTGTTTATCCTTAGTAGCCTCTCTTACCGGGAAATGTCTCCTAGTGTTTCCATAGTAGCTTGCTACTGCTCCGGAACACTTAGGCTGGCCGGCATGTGTCCTTCTTCGTTCCTATGTCTGTCCCCTCGGGGAAATGTCATGCGATGAATACCGGAGTCCTGTTAGCCCGCTACAGCCCGGTTCACCGGAGTCCTGCTAGCCCAGTGCTACAGCCTGGATTCACTCGCTGATGACCGACACGTTCGATGCTGGGTCATGGATGCCTGTCCCTGTAAGTTTGTGCCACTTTGGGTTTACGACTAGCCATGTCACCCCGGGCTCCTTATCATATGGATGCTAGCGACACTATCATATACGTGTGCCAAAAGGCGCAAACGGTCCCGGGCAAAGGTAAGGCGACACCCGTGGGAATACCGTGCGTGAGGCCGCAAAGTGATATGAGGTGTTACATGCTAGATTGATGTGGCATTGAGTCGGGGTCCTGACACAAATCCAGACAGATGGGACCATACTGATATAGACAATCAACACCTAAAATCATATCATAGGAAACCGGGTCTAACACCTTAAAACTGCTACACAAAGTATGTCCTTGCACTTTAAAATCCATGGTTGGAACTTGAGGCAGAGAGATCAATTTGCCCCCACCAGCCACAGTAACTTTCGTGGGCTACATTGGTTTTTGGTGGCAAATACTTTTAATTGCAAACTCTATGCTCATAAAATTGTCCAAAGATCCATTGTCAGATAGGGTTGCTGCCTTTTTGCCTGCAATCTCTACTGTCAGGGAAAAAGTGTTTGCACCTGAAATTCCTTTTCCAGCATGTGTAGATATATGCATTGCTTGTGTAGGTTTTTCTAGAGTGTTTTTAGGGACCTTTTCTTTATCTGGGGTGTCTGGAGTTGTATGATATGTCTGTTCAGGACCAGTGTTGTCTTCTATGTTATCATTGTCCTCATCTTCATCCATTTCTTGCAAAATCTGAAGAGTTTTTTCAATTTTGCATTTGTGCTGCCTTGTCCATGGTTCTCTACAATAACAACAAGCTCTTACATCTTTAGAAAAGGGCACAGTATATTTTTCCTGTGTTGGAACTTGAACTTGTAGAGAGCTAGAAGGATTTCTATATTGGGACTGATAGATTTTAGGTATGTGTAGTGGTTGATGCTGCACTTTCCTGGCAGCTGCAGCTTTTTCATACACTTTGACATACCTATATGCCTCAATTATTCCAGTAGGTTTTGTTTGCATACTTCATGTTTTATGTCAGCCCTCAGTCCTCTAATGAAATAGCTCAACAAGAAAAATTCTTGCAAACATGGATGATCTCTTTTGACTAAAGCCACACACTCTTCAAAGTAGTCAATGTATTGAGCTACTGTGTTGGTTTATTGAATATTTTCCAGCAGCTCTACAACTTCATGTACATTGGCTTCTAAAAATCTACCAGTCACCATCTAACAAAATTGTTGCCCACATCACCATTTTCCATGGAACAAAAATGTTTGTCAGCCAGTTAGAAGCTTTGCCTTGTAAATGACCTTTTGCTAAGTTCACGCATTGTTCATAAGGAGTACCAGACATGTCATAGAACTTCTCACATACTATAAGCCACCCTGTAGGATCTTCTCCTCCGAACAGTGGTATTTCCAATCTTGGTCCCTTAAGTACGGCCTCTGCAAAATAAGATGGACCTCCTAATTGTGTTGCATGCTGATTTCTCTAAGCATCGTACAAATTTCCAACAGCTTGATAGACAGGAGGCACCCCCTGACAGTTGTTATTATGTTGATATACTATCCAGTGACAGGGTTATAAGTGTGAGGGTGTGTGTACAAAGGGGCGCTGATGGGAGCAAAATATCCACTATTTCCAGGAAAATCCTAAAGTGTGAGCCTGAACTACAACAGTGGTAGTGCTAGTAGATAGCCAGAATTGAGGTTGCTCCTGTACTTCTTTATATTTTTTAACATTTACTCTGGTGCTCTCTGTGAACATACTGCCATTTGGCATCCATGTGGTCAATCCTTGCATATTAGGAATGGGCATAATCATGTGTCGTGGATTTAACATGGCAGATGCCCTTGCAAAAGGACTTAGGTGTGGAGCCATCACAACTAGGTTGGCTTAAAGGCATTGAATGGGAAAAAGGACACAGAGAGTTTACCCAGGTTCGGCCCCTCTCAATGAGGTAAAAGCCTACTCCCACTTTCGATTGTATTGCTTGTGTTTCGATTACCAGGGAGTGAATACATTTGACCTAGTACTCGATCGATTGTTTATTGAGTTAACCCGTTGCCGGGTCACCCCTTTATATACATGTTGGTGCCCGGCGGCTTACAGAGTCCCGGCCGGCTCACACAAACGTGACCGGCTCGGTTTCTAACTAAGCTTGCCTTACAGAACAAGTTAAACATATGGCGGCTCATCTTTCTGGGCCTTGAGTCGCCTCCGGGCCTTGGGCCTTCAACAAGCTTGATCCATGAGCCGCTAGCTTCATGCTTAAGTCACCAATGGCATGACCCGGCCCCTCCTGGGCAGGTCATACCTAGGATTTATATGCCCAACATTAGGCCCCAGGTTGATTTGAACTAGTTCACATCAATCTTCATCACTTGACTTAGTAGATTCTTCTTTCATCAACTTTTACCAATTCACTGTTACCCACCATGACGTCACATCACTGAACTGTAGTAACCCGCTGTGACATCACGTGCATTAATTCCGCACAAGGCCCAGGATATCTCAATAGATCTTTATCTTAATGGACCTCCCGAAAATCGATGTGTCCACATAGCCACATAATCATTTTTTGGCCTCCTCGATTCCCACACATTCCATCTATCTACTTCCTTATAAATAGGGGCAGGGGGTCCTCCTTTTCACTTTTTACCCCTGCCCTCGCATCGTCTTCTTCCTCCTCGCACCGTCCAGCACAGCCCAAGCTCAGCTGTCGTCGTCTCCAGCGTCCTCAACTTTGCCGCTGCATCACCCTGATCATGTCCAGAAATCGCGGCACTCCTGTACTATTCATCAGCACCAACATGTACCTTTTCTGCTTCATTTCGTATCTACACTAGGGTTCCCCCCTTTCATCGGAGTTTTTCGGCGTTCATCAAAAACTTCCCCAGCATCCCCTTGGTGATGATTTGTTTGATCCAACTGTAGTATAGACTTGGTGCGGCAACAGTTTTAGCCCTTGTTTCCAAACCCACATGCATTCCGTCCTAGCGAGACGCAAAGCCCATCTCGTGTGTTCTTCCATCGCTATAACTAGGTTAAACTTTATTTTTCATTTTCGAGCTGCTGTAGATCCAAAATCGTAGAACCAATATGTGGAACCTGTTTATTTAACACTTAGTAAAATTTAGCTCTATTCCAGATCTGTAGGCATTATCTCCTCATGGCAGTTTAAATGACAACCGGTAACCCGCCAAATACTGCCGGCTTAACTTTGACTCCTTTTAAACCGCCAATGCAATGTTCTGACATAACCCGGCTATTCCTTGCTAGTACAATTGTACCAACCTTTATAGCACTTATTCTTGTAGAATATCAATTAATCTTGCCTTGCATACTTGCCCTCAATTACTTGCCAGCTTAATATCATATTCTTAACCCGGTAATACCCTTTCTTCTAGGCTTTTCATCAACAAAAATGACAAAAACTGTTACTTCATGCAACTGGGTTGTCACCACTGTCATGGAGGAAGCTCTGAACGACCATGTCAAGATGGGCGTCTTAGCACACAAAGAGGATATTCACTGGAGGGTTCCTGGGATGAAGCCATACCCTCCCCAAAGGAGGGCGAAGTTGTAGTTTTCACTGATCACATGCTTCGTGGGTTCACCCCACCTGGCTCAAGATTCTTCCGTGATGTGTTGCACTTCTTCAAACTCCATCCATAAGACATCGGGCCCAACTCTGTTTCAGACAAATGCAACTTCCAAGTGTTTTGCGAGGTGTACCTCCAACAAGAACCCACTGTAGAACTGTTTCGGGAATTTTACTATTTGAACCGGCAGACCGAGTTCACCGACGGGCCTGCCTAGAACTAGGCGGCATTTCCATTCAGAGGTGGAAAGAAGCCACCTCCCCTGCTGCCACACTTCCCAGTCATCCTAAGGACTGGAACCAGATATGGTTTTATTGTCGAGATACATTCCCATCAGATGAAAATCCTCTGCTGAGTTTCCGTGAAAACCGGCTCAGTAACAGACACCATCTCCCAGAGCGGATCAGCACAGAAGCATGGGCCAAATATATGCCCATCTTTTCAAAGATTAGAGCCTTAGTGGCCAATGGCTTGACTGGAATCGATTTAGTCCGATGATGGGTCGCATGGAGGATCTTACCTTTAAGTTGTCGGCCCGGCTTAATGTGTGAGTATACCAATAGCGTCAAAGATCCCCAACGCCACTGCAAAATAGAGATGGATGAGGACCCCATCAACACAATGACTACGTGCCTGCTTAATGAGAGTTGGGAGGATTGCAACAAGACCGGCTTAGGTCCTTTTTGCACCCTCAACAAAGCCCCAGATGTAAGTACTTTAAACAATTACCATTAACTCATTATTTACCAATCTGCTTTCTTATTTTTACTTTGAATTTCTACAGGTTGACTCCTCCTTTTGGAAGAAGAAACTCCGGGATAAGCCGGCAAAAAAGGCCAGGGCAGAGAACAAGGCTGTCAAGAAGCCTACCAAGAAAAAGACCAACATCACAAAGCAGCTTGCTTTGGATGATGATGAGTCAGAGGTAGAACTTGACCCCTTGGCTCATTTTTTAATCATCTTATTGACACTACCATCAGGATGAAGCGGAAGCCAGCCACGCGAATGATGAAGAGGTAATTATCCTTTCCTTCGGCTCATAACCTCTGCTGAAACAGAAATCTCGACGAATGAGCCAGAAAGTAAGGTTTCTCACCATTTGGCTTACTTGGATCCCAACTTTATTTTGAAGAAGCAGCAGCATGAAGTTTGTCGCATGACCCGAAACAGCGGCGGTGGAATTCTCTCCTCCGGCTTACCCAACACGCCAGCTCCTCGCAAGTGCTAAGCAGAGGTTTCACAGCTTTCTGACTTAGCTTTTCCAAAGGCGGGTCTTGCTCGACAACCCCTTAACCCTTATGACTCAAACTATCAGGGCACTTCAAATTCCTCTTCTGGTAACTGAACAGGGACTCATATCCCAGCATTCAAGAATGCCCCTGGGTAACAATTCTTGCTTTCATTATTTTAACTTTGTAAACATATATACTGATCTCTTCATTTTTCCTTTGTCACCGAAATGGCCAAGCCAAGCAAGAAATCCAAAATCAATAAGCCGATTGAGGACCCCAAGGTGCACGAGTCAGAGAGACAATTTCCAGAATCTGAAGCTTCCATTCAGAATCTTGAAAACCTTGTTGACGAGCTGCCACCAGTAATTCTAGAGGCCTTTGTGGACCCCATTATATTGATCCATCAGGTGCTAAACTGCCAAGCCCTGTCAAGCCTGCTAAAGAGGCTTAAGATGTTGTTGTCATGGGCACCAACTACAATGAACCGGGGAATCCCACGGTGCTGGCCAAACATTCTGCCAAGGAAGAATTTTTAGCTTCTGAAAAGGGCAAGTGGAAGCTGGACTTGGAGAGTTATGCTCAATTCAATGCTCAAGAGATTCATGTACGTTGTCTGAACCGCCTTCATACCAGCCGTGACTTCGAAGCCGTCTTAGCAATCTTATGAAGGAGCGCTTTGAGGTAAGCACGAACAAAGCCTTCTCATATAAGTATATATCTTTTCAGCCGCCAAGTCTATTGAATTTGAAAGAATTGAATATGATGTAAACTTAAAAAGCCTTTTTTGACCTTGTAACTACACCATTGCAATGTGCAACTGCTGAATCATAACATGTAGCCCCCAAGGGCTGGCTTAAAATTATAAAATTAAGCCGGGACTTCAAACCGTAGTGCTAAAATCCACATATGTGCCCCCCAAGGGCCGGCTTAAGCTGCATAGCTAAGCTGGGACTTACCATCATATATGTGAACAAATCCAAATATGTAGCCCCCATGAGCCGGTTGTAATTGAATAATTTAGCCGGGTCATGATAGATTTATCTTCAAAAGAGAAATGTGCATTAGACCCCAAGTGCCAAGTAAAATACTTGTATTATGCTTGGGACTTCAAAGAAAATGATTATAATGTTGCCTATCTCTGTATATTGCAGGCTGAGCTAAACATGAAGGAGTCCCAAATTACTGATCTATGACAGAACATCAAGTCCCAACAGTAAGAGACCACAAAAGCTAAGTCAGAGTTGAAAACCGCTTTGGAAAACGCCGAAAAGCTGAAAAGGATTTCCGTGCTGAGGAAGCTGGCTGGGACACCGAGAAGGCAGCTCTATTAAAGAGAGAGGAAGATGTTGAGGCTGCTCTTAAGCTGGTGACTGACGAGTTATCCGGCTTAAAGCATCAAATCAACAACCTGACAGCCGCCATCTTGGTAAGTAATATTGCACCTTAATCTATTAACACCAATGTTTAACAATCATTATCCAGTTGATCAATATCTTTACCAATGCAGGCTCTAGAAGCTCCAAATTGGGTCAAGACATGTGCATAAAGCTGAAGGCTGCAGACACCCTGGTGGAGCAATTGTACACCAGCGCACAAAGGGCTATCTCTGCCACCTCTCATAAGAAGAAACCACCTTCTCTTATCAAGGAAGTGTTGGAAAAATTTCCCGTGCTACCAAAGAGGGTTGAAGAGCTAAAGCTATTAGCCGCCCAAGCCGGTGCCATCACTGCGCCGAGCCGGGCAAAGGCGTGGCAAGCAAAGCTTGACCCGGAAGAGTTAGCCACCGGCTGCCCAAGCTTCAAAGAAGACGAGTCTCCCTTCGAAGCAACAGACTTTACCAAGTGCATAAAGGAAATGCGCCCTTTGGCAAGCCAGCTTGCAGAAGAACTGAATTGTCAAAATACCAGGCGGCTTACACCAATGAGAACTCGAGAGTGCCAGCGGCGGTCCATGAGGCCACAAACCTTATCCCGCCAACACGTAAGCATACCTACGCCCCTGATATTGACCCGTCAAGCCTTATAGATGATGAGGCTGTATTTAGAGCTTTGATTGGGATGAACTAGGATACATCTGACTTCCAGCCAATGGGTGAAGAAGAAGAAGATGAACCGGTGCAGGATGACCCAGAGTCTTCAACACGCCGAGATCAAGACAACTGATCCCTATTGGCGGCTTGCCAACTACATGATGGCACTTTTTGCTCCAAAACACTTAATCATTTGGGCTTCATGGTAGCCTTGTAATAGGCTAGTTGATAATAATGATCTGACATGCCAGCGTGCATGTTTTGATGTTTTTAACATGTTAAACCGTTGTTCTGATGTATGAAAATCATATTTTATGCTTCCTCATATTGATTTATCAAACGGTTCATAACAAATAATGTTGTGTTACCTGCATGCGCATAAATAAATAACATGTGCCCCGGTGGTTTATCCCAGGGCAAGTTATAATGCTCAGCACAATATGTTCTGATGACTTAAAAGTCTTATAACTAGGGCGGGTTATCAAAACCTCGCATATTCATATAACAAGTAAAACATACCTATGAAATTGGTTCATACTCCCGGCTTACATCGCCACATCCGGTGAGGATGACATTTCAACGGCTTAGAGCACATAACTCCAAGTGCACAATCCAAATATGCTGGTGACTTACCGTCCAAAGATTGAACAAGTTATCAACACCCCAGACATGCTCAAATATGATCCATAATAATTAAGGCTACGTGGCCTAAATTGTTTTAAACCATATGCCATTATGGTACAAAGATGTGAATTCAATCCATGTTTTAGAGAAAATAACAAATTAGGAAAAAACAAGGCTTTCATAGGCTGCCAAGCCTCAATATCAAGTGTTGTTCATGGGCCGCACATCCACTAGGTTAATCCTTCATTCAAACCTGTAAGCCAGGCCTCACATGACCAACCGTCATTTTAACTTTAGACAATTCCAGGGTCTTTATAAGATTGACTGTCATGAGTATGATGGGTCATTCCAGGATTACCTGGGCGGAGTAGCAGACAAACAAGGTAGGATAAACCGGAAGTTCGGTGGTTCACACCTGGCATACCAGCCAATCAAAAGGGGTTAACAAAACTGTGTGCAGTGAAGAGGGAGCCCCCAAGTGATGTATAGTGAGCCCTCAAGGCAGGATACCTATGTTTGAACCGTGCACTGCAACAAGTTCTCTTTGGTAACCTTTAACATGGGAAATAAACCCCCAAGTGATTTACAACAAGGCATATAAGCCGGATCAATAGGGTATGCATAGCTATGCTCAATGAGCAGGAAGCCCCCGAGAATTTTTTTGAACAAGGCGTTCAAGCCGGATCAAGAGGGTAGTCACAGCTATGCTCAATGAGCAGGAAGCCCCCAAGTGATCTTATGAATTGGCAATAGAGACACACATACTCAGAAATGAAATGACAGAGCCCCTAAATTATCAGGGATGCCGGCTTTATTATACTTGATCATAATATATACATGGATGAAAATATGTACAACACAAGAGCCAATGGCTCAGGTGTAATAAGGCTGAAGATGAGCAATGTTCCACAACCGGCGGTGAAAGTACAACTATCCCTGGGTGGTTTTGGTAATTTCTAACAACATATAGCTCATTGAGCTAATGCTATTTCAAGATAAATATTTCAGGAAAGCTCAATGATTGGCATGGCATGGATGAGAAAAGTGGACCCCTCAAAATATTAAGGACAAAAGGATTGGCTCAAGCTCAAAGCACAAGACTCTACATTTTCCATTTTAGTTATCCAAGATCACATTGAGTCTATAGGAAAAGCCAATACTATGAAGGAGGGATGAGGTGTTGCTTAATGAGGTTCTTGCTCAAAATGCTTAGTGATATGCTCCAAAGCCCTCAACTACTTTCTCACATCCACATTTGACACAAACCAAAAGTCAAACTCGGCCCCACCGATTCTTTCTATCCGGCGCCACCGAGTTCAGATGGCATAGCCACTGCCACAAACCCTAGTCTTTTCGGTCTCACCGATAGGGATGTCGGTCTCACCGAGATGGGATTGTAATCTCTCTATTTCCCTTCGTAATGTTTCGGTCCAACCGAGATGAGCGATCGGTTCCACCGACTACAATGCAAACTCTCTGTTTCCCTTTCGTAACGTTTTGGTCTCACCGAGATGAGCGAATCGGTCCCATCGAGTTTGCCTGACCAACTCTCTGGTTAGCTTATTACCAAAATCGTTCCCACCAAGTTTGTGTAATCAGTCTCACCGAGATTACGTTATGCCCTAACCCTAACCATATCGGTACCACCGAGTTGACATGTCGGTCCCACCGAAAATCCTAATGGTCACATTATTTGCTAAATTGGTCCGACCGAGTTTCATGATTCGGTCCCACCAAGATTGGTAAGTTGTGTGTAACGGTTAGATTTTGTGTGGAGGCTATATATACCCCTCCACCCACTCTTCATTCATGGAGAGAGCCATCAGAACATGCCTACACTTCCAACATGCATTTTCTGAGAGAGAACCACCTACACTTGTGTTGAGGTCAAGATATTCCATTCCTACCATATGAATCTTGATCTCTAGCCTTCGTCAAGTTGCTTTCCACTCAAATCTTCTTTCCACCAAATCCAAATCCTGTGAGAGAGAGTTGAGTGTTGGGGATACTATCATTTGAATCACAAGAGCAAGGAGTTCATCAACAACACACCATTTGTTACTTCTTGGAGAGTGGTGTCTCCTAGATTGGCTAGGTGTCACTTGGGAGCCTCCGACAAGATTGTGGAGTTGAACCAAGGAGTTTGTAAGGGCAAGGAGATCGCCTACTTCGTGAAGATCTACCCTAGTGAGGCAAGTCCTTCGTGGGCGACGGCCATGGTGGGATAGACAAGGTTGCTTATTCGTGGACCCTTCGTGGGTGCAGCCCTCTGTGGACTCGTGCAGCCGTTACCCTTCATGGGTTGAAGTCTCCATGAACGTGGATGTACGGTAGCACCACCTATCGGAACTACGACAAAAACATCCATGTCTCCAATTGTGTTTGCCTCCTCAAACTCCTCCCCTTTACCTTCATATGCAATTGTTTTACATTCCGCTGCTATACTCTTAGAATTGCATGTGTAGGTTGATTGCTTGACTTCTGCTAAGTTGCTAAAATTTGCCAAGAATTAAAATTGGGAAAAGGCAAGTTTTTTATTTTGGTAAAGTAGTCTAATCACTGCCCCTCTAGACATACTTTCGATCCTACAAGTGTCATCAGAGCTTTGATCTCCATTTTCTTTGATTTCCATAGATTTTGGTAGTCACAGCCTTGGTTTCACAACCTAGGAGAGTATGGCGTCTAGCGAGGGAAATTACCACCGTTGAGGTCCTTACTTTGATGCTACTAATTTTGCTAGTTGGAAGCACAAGATGAAAATGCATATTCTTGGACATAACCCCACCGTTTGGGCTATTGTGTGTATTGGCTTGGAAGGTGAATTCTTTGATGGGAGAGAACCGAACCGTGAAGCTACCACGGAAGAGTTGAAGATGCTGCAATACAATGCTCAAGCTTGTGATATCCTCTTCAACGGATTGTGCCCTGAAGAATTCAACAAAATCAGTCGTCTTGAGAATGCAAAGGAAATTTGGGATACTTTGATTGACATGCACGAAGGTACCGACTCCGTCAAGGAATCCAAATTGGATGTGCTTCAAAGTCAAGTTGACAAGTTCAAAATGAAGGATGGTGAAGGTGTCACTGAAATGTACTCTAGGCTTGCTCTCATCACAAATGAGATTGCCGGCTTAGGAAGTGAAGATATGACCGACAAATTCATCATTAATAAGATCCTAAGAGCCTTGGATGGAAAATATGATACCGTGTGCACATTGATCCAAATGATGCCCAATTACAAAGACCTCAAGCCAACGGAAGTCATTGGAAGAATTATTGCTCATGAGATGTCACTCAAGGATAAGGAAGAGCTCCACAACAATTCAAGTGGTGCTTACAAAGCCTCATGTGAAGCTCCCACATCATCAAGTGAGAAACAAACCTTCAATGAAGAATTGAGCCTAATGGTGAAGAACTTCAACAAGTTCTACAAGAGTAGGAGCAAGGAAAGAAGTTCCAAGTCAAGGTCCTACAATGACAAAAGATCTTCTAGTCATGAGCGTCATTGCTACAATTGTGGAAGACCTGGACACTATTCCAATGAGTGTACGACTCCCTACAAAAGAAGAGAAGATTCTCCAAAACGAAGAAGTAGAAGAGAAGAATCACCATCGAGAGAAAGAAGGAGTAGAGATGATCGTTATGAACGAAGAACATCCCGGAGAAGCAAGGATTTGGAAAGGAAGGACAAGTCATCAAGGAGCTACACAAAACGAAGACATCAAGCTCATGTTGGTGAATGGGTATCCGGCTCCGACTCCGACCATCACTCCGAGAGAAGCTATCACTCTGACTCAGAACATACTCAAGATGAAGGTGTTTCCGGTCTAGCACTTGTGTCAACCAACTCCTACGACATATTTGACTCACCAAATGAAGGACTTGGAAGATGCTTCATGGATAAAGGCCCAAAGGTATTACACCCCGAGTATGTTGATTTCAATAGTGATGAAGATGACTTGCTAGGTGATGATGATTTCCTCGTTGACAACTCTAGTGATGAATACTATGATGAAACGTCAAATAATCATGCTAATCAAGATAAAACGAATGACAATGATAAGGAGAAGATTGAGCTCCTAACTAAAGAACTAAACACTCTTAAGTTAGCTCATGAAACTATCTTAGGAGATCATCGAGAACTTTTAAGGACTCATGAGATGTTACGCTTTGAAAAGCTCAACCTTAAGCAAGACCATGAGTTTTTAAAGGCTATCAATGATGATCTTCGCAAGAAAAGTTCTTCTTACATTGCCAAGCATTTACTCTTATCTACTTACATGCCTCAAGTCAAGTCTAGTAACAAGAATAAGAAAGATTCTTCCTCTAGTGGTAACAACAATCATCATGCTAAATCCAATGTTGTTGCTTCTAGTAGTTCTCTTGATTCCACTAACGATTCTCTTAGCCAAGTTACATTTGAGCAAGAAAATAGCCTTTTGAAGGGAATTATAGAGAAATGTGTTTACAAGAGTCTTGCCGGGAGTAAGCAATTTGAGGAAATTGTACGCAAGCAAGGAAGGCACCAGAAGAACCAAGGTGTTGGTTTTGAACAAAAGTTCAATGCCAATGGAGTTGAGTGGGAAGAAGATTAATACCCCAAGATGAAGTTTATTCCTCAACAAGAGAAGTATGATCCTACTTCTTTCAAAGGGACACAAGCTCAAGATGATCTTCCACCACAAGACACAAGCAGAAGGGCAAGGACAAGCTTCAAGAGGAGATTGATACATTTGAAGAAGCTCCTAAGGCCTTGGTCAAGTGGCTTCCCAAGACTACATCAAGTTCTACTTCATCAAGTACGACTACAACCCCAAGGATTTCCATCAAGATGATGTGGATCCCGAAGAAGAAGAACTAGAGAGTTCTTGAGGGTGACTCCGCCATCATACTTCACTCTTATCATTTTGGTGAGGACAAGAGCAACCAACTTCCACATCTTGCACTAGTTCATGGAGTCACAAACCCTCTTGTTGGTAAGACAAGGGACAAGGTAACCTAACGCTTTCATAGACATCATCTTGTGTGTGTGTATCACTCTATGTTAATGGATATCCTTGGTTGTTCCTTGTGGGACTAACCCGTGTAGGTATTGAAAGTGCAACCCACTCCAAAGGATTGCTCCAAATGATCTACATCAACATAGAGCATCCACATCTTCAACACCTACATGAAGTCATCATCGACAAAACCCAAGGTTAGTTCAACCCTCTTAGGGGGGATCTCACATCTAGGGGGAGTTTTACTCTAAGAATTGAGCTAAAGCAACTCTAACAGTGTGAACACAACAATGCTTTATGTAAAAGTGGTAACCCCACTTGTGCTTAAACGATGAGTATGACCTATGATCAAATGTTCTCATTTGACTCCTAAGTCAACATACTCATATAGATGACCTAGTCATCGCCAATTGCTTGATAGATGCTAGAATTGTGTGTGCATGCTTTGTCACATATTTCATTTGCCATTTTATTGTGTGAGCATGTTGGATGCATATTTTACTCATTCAAGGACATCCACTTGTAGTTTTGATTGTCTTGTTCCTTTTCTTTGCCAAGTGCATGGACAAGAATGCCTAAGAACCTTCTCTAGCTATCTATGCTCATCTTGTCTCAAACTCTATTCATGCTACATCACAAAGTTTGATCAAGTCAGATTCGAACCACTCTGTGTGAGGAGCACTCGGAGTCCCCGATTCGTCATAGACTTAAGACATCCACAACCTCTTTGTGCGTTTCGGTCTGACCGATTCATCCATTTCGGTCATACCGAGATCACTAAGTTGATCTAGGTTTTCAATCTCGGTGCAACCGATTTGAAATTTTTGGTCACACCGAGTTGCAGTAGCTACTTGCAGTTTTGCATCTCGGTGCTGCCGAGTTGTTCCACTCGGTCACATTGACAGGGTCAGGCTATATACTCACGGGTCAAATTTTTGGAAATTCTTTTGAAACTCTTCGCCCGCGCACAGCCTACTCTGCCTCACCGGGTCTCCGGATCCTCCTCCTCGTCGCCAGCGACCTCCCGCCGCTGGTCTCCGCCGCCGTCAACGGGATTCGACTCTGCCATTGCCGCCGTACCAAATCCATCGCCGCATTAGGGTATGGATTTGAACTTTGTGCTATTCTTAACTCTGATTCCTAGCACATTGCATTGCCATGAATCTTGCCACGTTTGAAATATTCCTATCCAGCGAAAATACTCCATAGATTAGTCTTGGATTGAAAATTTAGGGTTAGGTTTCCGCCGAATTCATCTCGGACCGACCAAGTTGTAGAAATCAGTCTCACCGATTTTGGCTTAGGCCATTGCACAAGTGATTCTCGGTCCGACCTAGAATTGCAAATCGGTGTGACCGAGATCGATTCTCTGTGAAACCCTAGCAGTCTCGGTGCCACCAAACTGTTACTCGGTCTTACCGAGTTCACTAGTTTAGGTTCCAAAAGCTTCTTCGGTATCACCGAGTTTACAAATCGGTAGCTCCGAAATGCTTTTTGTGGAAAACTAAAACTAAGTTTTTGACTCAATGTTTTGCAAAAACCTCTGTGCTTTGTGATGCTCATCTACTCTACCTCATGTACATCTATTCACAGGGTCTGTTGTCAGAGTTTGCATCATGTCAGATCAGAGTGACAGTCAGAACAAGTCTGAGGAGCAAGTTCAGATGAGTGAGGGCACTAGTCCCTCCAGTACCTTAGATGAGGGTAGCAGAAGCACACCTAGTAACTTGCCCAAGGCAGCTACTAGGACAAGGAAGAAGAGAACCTTAGAACTTGAAGATGAGGACTATGTGGCTGTTGATGATGAGGCCACATCTAAGAAGAAGGTGTCGAAGAAGGAATATGGCACATCTGCTGCCACTAAGCCTGGTATGATGACCAAAGCACCTGCAAGAGGAGTTCCCATGTCTAAAGCAAGAGCCTCTACTCAAGTAACTTTGAAATCTGAACCCAAAGAGGCTGCTCCAGAAGGGAATAAAAGGAAAGAAAGGATCAAGAAGATAATGTCCAGAGTTGTTGGAAAGCCCTCAATGATGGAAGAAGAGGAAGAGGTTGCTGCACCAGCACCTAAAGCTCAGAAGCTGATGGGAGATGCAATCAGATCAGGGGCTGCTCCATCTAAGCCCAAAGATGCTCCCAAAGCTGCTGCTCCTAAGCCTAAGTCTGCACCTAAGAGGAACACTAGGAGCATTCCAGCTGAAGAAAAGAATAAGGCCCTAGTGCCTGAGGCTTCTAATGATGAAGAAGATGAAGATTCACTTGTCTTGAGAAAGTTGAAGCCCAAGATCCCTAATCATAATGATGCTCATCTAGTTGCAGAGGATATGAAGCTCAGGAAGGATGCATGACTAAGACTTTGGAGACAGACTGATCCCTATGCTGTCATAAGAAGAACTGCATTGGACTACAGGTTCCACACTAAGGAATAGTAGGATTTCTATGAGACAATTTTGCTTGACAATAAGCCCATAGTATGTGACATGAGATGGGTTAACTGGAAGTACATCAGGAAGAATGAAGAGCATTATTCAGGAGTGTATGATAGTTTCAATGCTTGTGGAGTAGATGACCTTGTTGGCCAGAAGCTCACCAAGTGGAATGATGAGCTCATCATGCAGTTTTACTCCACGGCTCATTTCTACCCATATGGGAAAATTATATGGATGTTCGAGGGTACAAGGTAGCAATCCACAATTGAGGAATGGTCTGAATTGATAAATGCTCCAAAGGAGAATGAGGATGACTTGGATGTCTATGTCAAGAAGAAGAAAGACCACAACTCCATGGCTAGTATGTACAGAGAGATCCCAGATGCTGCACTAGAGACACATAAGTTTGGATCTGTACATTACCTGTTGTCAGGATTGCCTACTATCAACTGGATCTTAAGGCACACTCTGTTGCCCAAGTTAGAAGATCACAAGATGATCAGAGGCCATGCAATCAACTTGCTGCATATATTTGATGCGCCTAAAAAATTCAAAGTCATGAATCTGATTGTGAAAACAATCAAAAGGACTGCTGCTAATCAGAAAAGATCTTGTGGATATGCCCCACAAATTCAGGAGCTCATAAACTCCAAGATGGGAACTGGCACATATCTTTTGGACAAAGAGCACTTTCCCATCTGCCCTGATTTTGAGGACAACACCATTGTGATGGATGAAAATGAACCATCATCTGTGCAAGCACAAGAGAAGAAAGAGAAAGCAAGGCTGAGAAAGGTGCTAGGATGCCAACTGCTGAAGAGGCATCTCAAGTGTTCCTGAAGAGCAAGCAAGATCAGCTTGGCTACTTGATTGCCTCCACCTTGAGGATTGAGAAGGGCTTGGCCACCCTGACTCAAAACCAGGAGAGCTTGGAGAGAATCATAGAGCAGAAATTCTATGATCTTGATGTCAAGGTCACTGAGATCTAGTCAGTTGTTGAGCAACTTCAGGAGGTAGTGGAGGAGAAGAAGGGCAAGTCTACGACAGATGCATTTGCTAGAGTGCCCAGAGGACAGAGATTTGCTGCAGTGCCTATTCCAGACACCAGAGCTACATCATCTGCACCAGCTACAGCTTTAGTGCCTCCAGCTCTAGTATCCACTCCACCAACTCCAGCTACATCGACTAATGCTTTCGTCCTTGGAGTCATCTCTACATCACCGCCTGAAGACCAAGCCTGAGAGTCGTTTAGCACTATGCATTTTTTATGAATTTTTTGGTAACTTGTTTCCAAAGGGGGAGAAAAATGTATAGATCATAGGCTTTGAGAGAGAGTGTTGCTTTTGTTCTCTCTTGTTTTTTTGGTGGTTGAACTTCGTTTTTGTGTGTTTTCTTGTTTTCTTGATACATTATGCCTTTTGTGAGATACTTGGATGATCATGTGTTTGATCATATGCTATGCTACATTAATGCTTGTTGGATGATATTATCTCTTATATTCTCATATGATCATTCACTTTGCTTGGTGATGAGTGCATGAGTTAAATCTTTATCATTTTGAGCGCTCAACCAATATGTATGTGACATGGAAGAGTAACCCATGATCCTAACTCATTGTGCATTTGCAGTCCAAAGCAAATCTTAAATAATGCACAAATTTAGGGGGAGCACTTGCTTTTCACATACTTCTCAAAGCGACAATGTCTTTCAATCTTATTATCATTTGTTGAAGCTTTGATCTATATGTTGTCATCAATTACCAAAAAGGGGGAGATTGAAAGTGCAACTATCCCTGGGTGGTTTTGGTAATTCCTAACAACATATAGCTCATTGAGCTAATGCTATTTCAAGATAAATATTTTAGGAAAGCTCAATGATTGGCATGGCATGGATGATAAAAGTGGACCCCTCAAAATACTAAGGACAAAAGGATTGGCTCAAGCTCAAAGCACAAGACTCTACATTTTCCATTTTAGTGATCCAAGATCATATTGAGTCTATAGGAAAAGCCAATACTACCAAGGAGGGATGAGGTGTTGCTTAATGAGGTTCTTGCTCAAAATTCTTAGTGATATGCTCCAAAGCCCTCAACTACTTTCTCACATCCACATTTGACACAAACCAAAATTCAAACTCGGTCCCATTGATTCTTTCTATCCGGCGCCACCGAGTTCAGATGTCATAGCCACTGCCACAAACACTAGTCTTTTCGGTCTCACCGATAGGGATCTCGGTCTCACCGAGACGGGATTGTAATCTATCTGTTTCCCTTCGTAACGTTTTGGTCCAACCAAGATGAGCGATCGGTTCCACCGAGACTGCAATGCAAACTCTCTATTTCCCTTTTGTAACGTTTCGGTCTCGCCGAGATGAGCGAATCGGTCCCATCGAGTTTGCCTGACCAACTCTCTGGTTAGCTTATTACCAAAATCGGTCCCACCAAGTTTGTGTAATTGGTCTCGCTGAGATTACGTTATGCCCTAACCGTAAACATATCGGTCCCACCGAGTTGACATGTCGGTCCCATCGAAAATCCTAATGGTCACATTATTTGCTAAATCGGTCCGACCGAGTTTCACGATTCGGTCCCACCGAGATTGGTAAGTTGTGTGTAACGGTTAGATTTTGTGTGGAGGCTATATATACCCCTCCACCCACTCTTCATTCATGGAGAGAGCCATCAGAACATGCCTACACTTCCAACATACATTTTTTGAGAGAGAACCACCTACACTTGTGTTGAGGCCAAGATATTCCATTCCTACCATATGAATCTTGATCTCTAGACTTCCCCAAGTTTCTTTCCACTCAAATCTTCTTTCCACCAAATCCAAATCCTGTGAGAGAGAGAGAGAGTCGAGTGTTGGGGAGACTATCATTTGAAGCACAAGAGCAAGGAGTTCATCAACAACACACCATTTGTTACTTCTTGGAGAGTGTGTCTCCTAGATTGGCTAGGGGTCACTTGGGAGCCTCTGACAAGATTGTGGAGTTGAACCAAGGCGTTTGTAAGGGCAAGGAGATCGCCTACTTCGTGAAGATCTACCCTAGTGAGGCAAGTCCTTCATGGGCGACGACCATGGTGGGATAGACAAGGTTGCTTCTTCGTGGACCCTTCGTGGGTGGAGCCCTCCATGGACTCGCGCAGCCGTTACCCTTCGCGGGTTGAAGTCTCCATCAACGTGGATGTACGATAGCACCACCTATCAGAACCACGGCAAAAACATCCGTGTCTCCAATTGCGTTTGCCTCCTCAAACTCCTCCCCTTTACCTTCATATGCAATTGTTTTACATTATGCTGCTATACTCTTAGAATTGCATGTGTAGGTTGATTGCTTGACTTGTGCTAAGTTGCTAAAATCTGCCAAGAACTAAAATTGGTAAAAGGCAAGTTTTTTGTTTTGGTCAAGTAGTCTAATCACCCCCCTCTAGACATACTTTCGATCCTACAGGCGCGTCTCCTCCTCCGATGTACATGAGTCCTTGTGGTCTCGAATATCAATGAGGTTGTACGACCCATTGTTCAGGTTTTTGTTGACCACAAAGGGCCCTTCCCAAGGTGGGGATAGCTTGTGGATGTCTGCTTGATCCTGGATGAGCCGGAGCACCAGGTCACCTTCTTGGAAAGTACGAGTTTTAGCCCAGTGGCTATGATAGCGACGCAGATCTTACTGGTATATCGCTGAACAAGCTGCCGCAAGATCATGCTCTTCATACAACAAGTCAAGAGCATCTTGACATGCCTTTTCATTATCAGCTTCAACATAATCTGCCACACGAAGCGAGTCGTGACGAATATCACTAGGGAGCACTACAAAAAAAAGACACATCCGTGACATTTTGGGCCAAACGAAACTTTTTTCTGTCATATTTATGACACTTCTATGACGATAATTGTGACAAAACCCGGTATCATCATAGATGTGGTGGGCTCCTACTTCTATGACAAAAGATCATGACAGAAAATGGGCTTTTCATCCTGGGCGGGCCAGAGACGCAGCTGCATGACATTCTTTGGGCCGTCCATGACGGAAAAAACCGTGGTAGAAGCGAGGGCGAGGAAAATAGCGGAGTCTTCCCAGTTACGGTGGGTGGTCGGGGCCGAGCGATGCCTGGAGGTTTACGCGTTTCTCTCGTGCACAGAGGCTCTAACTGAATCCGAGCGATTGACTGCAGGCTACGCGTTACTGAACCCGAGCGATCGATCGATGGCTGTTAACTGAACCCGATCGACCGATTCCTTCGCTATTGCTACTAACTGAAGCCGATCGATGCTGCTTCTAGATGAACAGTGAGGGTTGCCG
>NC_041383.1:689396255-689461589 GCF_002162155.2 Triticum dicoccoides | reverse complement strand
GATGAACAGTGAGCGGTGGGGGTGGATGAACAGGACCCCGTGGTGTTGCCTTTGGATGAACAGGACCCTGATCGATCAAGCCGGTTGGGGCTGGATGAATAGGACGACCGAGGGAGTCCTGGATAAGGGGGTATCCGGAGAGCCGGACTATGTACTTTGGCCGGACTGTTGGACTATGAAGATACAACATAGAAGATTCGTCCCGTGTCCGGATGGGACTGTCCTTGGCGTGGAAGTCAAGCTTGGTGATTCGGATGTAGATCTCCTCCTCTGTAAATTGACTTTGTGTAACCCTAGCCCCCTCCGGTGTCTATATAAACCGGAGGGTTTAGTCCGTAGGAACAACAACAATCATACCATAGGCTAGCTTCTAGGGTTTAGCCTCTCTGATCTCGTGGTAGATCAACTCTTGTAATACTCATATCATCAAGATCAATCAAGCAGGAAGTAGGGTATTACCTCCATCGAGAGGGCCCGAACCTAGGTAAACATCGTGTCCCCAGTCTCCTGTTACCATTAGCCTTAGACGCACAGTTCGGGACCCCCTACCCAAGATCCGCCAGTTTTGACACCGACATTGGTGCTTTCATTGAGAGTTCCATTGTGTCGTCGCGATAAGGCTTGATGGCTCGTCTCGTTGTCAAAGACAACATCACCTCCGGGGGAGCCCTGGCTTTAGGCCAAACTCTCTGGCTGGGCGGCTTGGTTATGACCGGCCGATCGGCTGTTGCACCGATGATGACTTCTCAGGTCATTAAAAATAGCCTCCACGTTGATTCGGAATTTGCCGAACAAATGGACCCAATGGAGCTCTTCTCCCTCAATGAGCTCTTGGATCGCATCGCCGCCCTAGGCGTTGCTACGGACTATGACCGGATCGGGCTTAAACCTGATCAAAGGGAGATTCACTCTCCACCGGTCACCCATGAGATAGCAGTAGTGGAAGAGCATCATCCTAATTCTCCCTCCACTTTGAGGATGAACTATGTCTGGATTTCTGAGCTCTCCGAGCCAGACACCCGCTCGCGGGAGGACATGACCCCGGTCCCGGACTCAGGATCGGGGGCGGGCCGAAGAAATCGAGGAACGCCCCAGAACCCGAGCCGTTAAGCTCGGAAGCTTCTTTGCCCCCAGGTCCCAGATCGGGTCGGGATTCGGATTCAAAACCGCCTACCCACCCAGATTTATCCAATCTTTCCCATATCAGACAAGAGCTTCAAGAAATAGTACATCACTACTGGGCCAGATTCCTCCTTGTGATAAACAGGGTCAAGGACTGTCGCGAGGCAGATGCAATCTCCCTCTTTTGCAAAAAATTGCACGGACAAAGGGATTCTCAACGCTATAAGTCGCCGTGACATAGTACACTTCGCTGACTTAGCGGTCATAGTGCAAAAGTACTGCGCAATGGAAAGCGCCTAGAAAACCCATACAAGTTTCTGGGACAATCCGACTCTAGCCAAATTCTCTGTCCGAACTAAACAAGTAAACTCTCGTAAGTCCCCCGATTCAAGTACCAAAAAATAAAGCCCGCCGCAAGGCGCGGAATCGTATTGGAAGAATGGCTAAACGGGCCGTGCAAGATTCATAGCACACCAGATACTACACCAACGCATAGCCTTAGAGCATGTTGGATACTCCGGCAGGTAGCAAAGAGCGGCGAGGATCTCCTCATAAAACATACAGCAGAGCAATATCCCGCCGAAGACAACAATACAATATTCACAGTCTTTGAGACTTTCTCCTCAAATAATAGGCGCAAGAGAGCTCAGCGCAGCCTCGCAGATGTTTGCCACGTGGCAACAGTAAACCCATGGAATGACACAACTATAACTTACAATGCCTGTGACGAACCTCAATTCCGAACAGTTCGAGAACCAGCCGCTTTGGTCCTTAGCCCAATCGTGGATGGCTTCAGGCTCACTAAAGTGCTCATGGACGGCGGAAGCGGACTAAACCTCATCTATGAGGAAACCCTTAACAAGATGGAAATTGACAAGAGCCGCATTGAACGAAGAAGCACGACCTTCAGGGGAATCATCCCTAGTCGAGAGGCACAATGCGCGGGAAAAATCACACTAGATGTGGTATTCGGCACGCCGGAGAATAACAGGTCTGAAGAAATTACATTCCAAGTGGCCCCGTTCAGCAGCGGATACCACGCCCTCTCGGGGCGGGATGCATTCACGAGTTTTCAGGCTATACCCCATTACGGGTACATGAAGCTCAAAATGTGTGGGCCCAATGGAATCATCACTCTGGCTAGCGATCCGGACGTCGCACTCCGCGCCGAAAATAAAATTGCCGCCCTCGCCCTGGAGGCATTATCAGAAGCCCTCGCAGCCGAAGAACTGACAACACTGCGATCAACAGTGGACAAAGACGATGTGATACTCGACAAGCGACCAAAATCCACCTCCTTCAAGCCAGTGGACGAGATAGTAAAATTCCAGGTCCACCCAATGGACCCTTTGAAGACAACTTCCATCGGGACACAACTGAACCCCACAATAGACGCCGCACTGCGAGACTTCCTGCGTGCAAATTGGGACATTTTTGCCTGGCACCCTTCAGACATGCCGGGCATCCCATGCAGGCTGGCCGAACACAGCCTCAATATAGTGAAAGGATACAAGCCAGTCAAGCAGACTCTTAGACGCTTCTCAGAGCCTAAGTGGCAAGCCATGGGAGAAGAGCTAGCCAAGCTACTTGAGGCCGGTTTTATCAGAGACATCAAACATCCGGATTGGCTAGCAAACTTGGTAATGGTACCAAAAAAGGACAAATCCTGGCGCTTGTGTGTCGATTTCAAAGACCTCAATAAAGCTTGCCCTAAGGATCCCTTCCCACTCCCCCGCATTGATCAGATAATCGATGCCACCGCAGGACACGACTCATTGTGTTTCCTCAACACATACTCCGGATACCATCAAATAAAGATGGCGGAGTCCGACCAGGCTGCAACAGCCTTCATCACTCCGTACGACCCCTTCTGTTTCAACACCATGCCCTTCAGGCTCAAAAATGCCAGCGCAACCTATCAATGCATGATTCAGACATGCCTAGAAAAACAAATCGGCAAGACAGTAGAGGTCTACGTAGACGATGTGGTCATCAAAACAAGGCACGTCAAAACTTTAATAGATGACTTGAGGCTTACGTTCGATAATCTCCAAACATACGACATCAAGCTCAACCTGAAGAAGTGTGTCTTCGGAGCACCCTCCGGAAAATTGCTCGGCTTCATCGTTTCCAATAGAGGAATTGAAGCCAATCCGGCAAAAATCCGAGCTCTGTCACAGTTGGTTATCCCAACAAACCTCAAGCAGATCCAGAAACTAACTGGATGTGGGGTTGCCTTAAGCCGCTTCATCTCCCGCTTAGGAGAAAAGGCACTACCCCTATATCGCCTTCTTTGACGCACCGAACAATTCGAGTGGATGGATGCGGCCACAGCCAGACTAGAAGAAATAAAGGCACTCTTGGCCACCAACTCAGTCCTGACCGCGCCAAACATTGGCGAACCCATGCTATTATACATAGCCGCAACAAACCAAGTTGTGAGCGCAGTGCTCGTCGTCGAACGAGAGGCAGATGGACACAAGTTCCCGCTCCAAAAGCCGGTATATTACGTGTCCACTGTCCTCACTCCATGCAAATCTCGGTACCCGCACTATCAAAAGATAGTGTATGCGGTCTTCATGGCATCCCGGAAACTACGGCACTACTTTCAAGAGTGTTCGATCACGGTGGCCTCCGAAGTACCACTCAATGACATAATAAATAACCGCGACGCCACAGGCCGAATTGCTAAATGGGCTATTGAGCTCCTGCCGTTCGACATAACATACAAACCACGGTGGGCCATTAAGTCGCAAGTGCTGGCGGACTTCGTCGCCGAATGGTCAGAGGCTGAACTCCCTAAAGAGTACGTCGCGTACTCAAATTGGATCATGCATTTCGACGGCTCTAAAATGCTGGCCGGATTGGGAGCAGGAGTTGTCCTGACATCCCCCACCGGAGACACGGTGCAGTACGTCCTCCAAATATTATACACAGACTCCAACAATGCAGCCGAATACGAGGCTCTATTGCATGGTCTTCGGATGGTAGTCTCCATGGGAATTCAACGCCTCGAAGTGCGCGGGGACTCGAACCTCGCAATATCTCAGGTAAATGGAGACTTTGACGCCAAGGACCCGAAAATGGTGGCTTATCGCAATGCCGTCCTCAAAATGTCAGCTCGGTTCGAGGGGCTCGAATTCCACCATGTGGTCCGAGAAAATAACCAAGCGGCCGATATCCTCGCCCGCATCAGCGCTACACGCGACCCCGTCCCACCTAATATCTTCTTAGAAAGGTTGTTCAAGCCGTCCGTGGCATGGGTAGGGCAGTCCGGCACTATTAGTCCGGTTTCGAACACAACCCCAGATTCTGAATCTTCTGACATAATCGGAGGCTCCGCCACCGAAATAACATCTTCGGCCCACGAAATAATGGCTGTCATCGCCCCATGGACCGAGCCCTTCTTGGCCTACCTTAATAGGCAAGAGCTCCCCGAGGACCAAAATGAGGCACGTTGTATTGTCCGACGCTCTAAAGCCTACAAAGTCCATGAAGGAGAGCTCTACAAGAAGAGCGCCACCGGAGTGCTCCAACGATGCATCTCCGAAGAGGAAGGGCGGCAGCTCTTAGCCGAAATCCATTCCGGACTAGGTGGGCACCACGCGGCAGCCCAAGCTCTCGTGAGCAAGGCCTTTCGGACAGGATTCTACTGGCCGACAGCCCGGGCGGACGCACAGGACCTTGTCCAACATTGCGTTGGTTGTCAACTATTCGCCAATCAGAGCCATATGCCCCCTACCGCTCTCCAAACGATCCCCATAACTTCGCCCTTCACGGTCTGGGGGCTGGGTATGGTGGGACCCCTTAAAGGGGGAAGCCATAAGAAAAAATACTTATTGGTCATGGTGGGAAAGTTCACCAAATGGATAGAAGCCAAACCAGTTAAAACGGCCGAATCCGGACCAGTGATAGACTTCATATCAGAGGTTGTACACAGCTATGGTGTCCCCCATAGTATCATCACTGACAATGTCTTGAATTTTACAGCCGAAGAGGTAAAAGCCTGGTGCGACAAAATGTGCATTAAGCTTGACTAAACCTCTGTCTATCACC
Organism: Triticum dicoccoides; assembly: GCF_002162155.2. Taxonomy (NCBI): domain Eukaryota; kingdom Viridiplantae; phylum Streptophyta; class Magnoliopsida; order Poales; family Poaceae; genus Triticum; species Triticum dicoccoides. The sequence continues at coordinate 689,456,411 of NC_041383.1, read as the reverse complement.
CCCAAACAAATGATCAAGTCGAACATGCAAATGGTCTTATTATGAGAGGCATCAAACCCAGACTAGTGCGATCCTTGAAGGAATCAGACACACATTGGGTCGAGGAACTCGACTCCGTACTCTGGGGGCTGCAGACCACGCTGAATCGCACCACCGGATACACACCATTTTTTATGGTGTACGGCGCAGAAGCAGTGCTGCCCTGCAATATAATTCATGACTCACCTCGTGTGTGCATGGTGAAGAGAAGGAAGCCGAGCTAGACTGGGAGGACAACTTAGATGCTTTGGAGGAGGAGCATGATGTCGCTAAAGCCCGTTCCGCATTCTATCAGCAACAGGCTCGGAGGTATCAAAGCAGAGAAGTACGGGCCAAAACTTATAACATTGGCGAACTCGTTCTATGCCTACCTAAGAAGAAGAAGGACAAGCTCAAGCCCAAGTGGGAGGGTCCCTTCATCGTTGATAAAGTTCTCACTGGAGGAGTGTACCGTCTATGCAGTGCATCTGATAACAGACTCGAGCCGAACCCATGGAATGCGGCCAGCCTCCGGAGATTCTACGCCTAGCGCCGAACCCAGTGTTCGTCTCCTCAACTCCGCCCCCTCAATTATGTTCTCTTTCCTCCTTTCTCGCCCCTTTTTCCTTTTTTACAGCCTTAAAACTGTACGGATGCCTTGGGCACTCTGGCCGCATTATGCATTCACACTATACCTGGGGGCTTCCTATTTGGAAGCTAAATATAACCACTTTAATGGCTTCTTGCGAGCCACATATGCATTTTTCTTTCCATATGTGCCTTTTCTTCACCATTATATGCATCGATATGACTTAAGTTTTGGCCATGCTGGGTTGCCTGGCTCTTGTATTTATGCCCTACGTTCCTGTTAATTCGGCTAGGGCATAAGGGGAGCACCTATGCGATTGTTATTGCCGGTTGAGCCGGATGTGTACCTCAGGCTAGGTGAAGCTGAAAGCTAGCGTTCTTAAGGGAATATTCGGTTGGTGAACAAAAGATGTTCTCATTCCTAACAACAAAAATACCCAGATGTTTTGTTTCCTGCACTTCTGTTCGCAGTTTGGGCATGCACATCGATGCATGTGTACCCAGAGAAAGGAAGCCCTAACGGAACTATTCTCTCTGGAAGATGTTTCTTACTATCCATGTAATATAACATAACTAGTTGGGTACTTGTCTGTTCAAGCACTTATGACCCCTACGCCTGGTTTCCACGCATACCCCGTTTTTTCATAACTGTGTGGGTATTCGGATACACCCCGGACTGTCGGATCTAGGGGCTGAAGCAAAAAGGTCCGCCATGAAAAATGATTTTCAATCTAGCTAGGGAGTACACGAGCCCATTCAAAATTACATAATCATATAGAATGGATGTACTCTTCCTCTATACCATCCAACAGGCTGTCTAGTTTACAATCCTGCTGGGAATACTTTGCAGCTAATGCTACTTGATCATATACCAAACTAACGGGTATCTCTTGTCCATCTGGCCCAGCTGGTCCGACTTCGACCATATGGTTCGGGTCAGCCTTGGCGTATCGCGTCTTCACCATGGCCCAAGCTTCTCTCGCACCTTGCCGGCAAGCTGATATCTTCCATAATTGGAAGCGCCACCATGCTCCTTTGAGCATCTCTACAAGTTCGCCCATGCCTCCCGGCAGGGAAGCGGACGGACACAACGCCTGGGCAATACCCTGCATCACCTGCTGAGCTCGTTCATGCAGTTGTGAAAGCTCTTGCAGCATATCGCCTCCAGACCCAGGCATCTCCTCTTCAGGGCGTCCCGTCAACATACCTGCAGACATAACTCTGTCAATATGCCTCCTTGCCGAACTATACCACAGTTTGTTCAAGCACTTACTATAAATGCGGCGTCGAAGCCTTCGGTTCTCCTTCACGGAGTCCGTGAGCTGAGCTCGAACATCTTTCAATTTGACGCTCAGTTGGAGATTAGCATCTTCCAGCTTATTCCTCTCTTGAATAGACTGTGTCAGCACGCGTTCGCCCGCCTTCAGCTGACTTCACAGATGCAGCTCATTATCTCCCACTGTCTCCGGATTTCCTCTGGAATTGTCTGCCAAATATTTCGTCAGATTTATAAATCATGCTAAACACACAAACTGGTAGAAGGAAATTATTACCAGAAGAGATCTTTTTGGATCCCTCTTGTTCGGCTACATTAGCCTTCATCTGGGCCTTACACTCCTCCAGCTCTTGACACAACTGGGCATTCTTCTCTACAAGAACCTATGCATTTAATGATCCTTAAATCAGTTGTGCCAACTGTTTCAAGTCTCATGGGCTACTACTACACATACTTATGAAATTCTCTTACCCGTATATCCTTCACATACTGGTCCGTTGCTCTTGCAAGTACATCTTGAGCAGCGCGGATATAGGCGCGTCCGGAATTGAAGGTCTCTTCGGAAAATATACCACCACGGAGTACAGCCCGTCGGCGCCAGTGATTCATGGCGCTCTCCACTTCTGAATTTGTGGTGGAAAGCATATCTGTATCCTCCGCAGGAGGACAGTTTGGCACTGCCCCCACGTCAGCCTCCGCCCGTGAACCCGGTCCTGGAATCCGGCTACTGGAGGCGTGGCTGGTAGGGTCCCCGGGCACAGTCCGGTGTTTCTTGTCGGGACATAATACAAATCGTCACGCCTCGACAAAAAGACCAAATAAACCACAAGGCAAGTTTAATGAATACCTCTGCATCCGCGTATCGCTCCTAACCGCCTTCCTTTCAAGCCTACCTTGTCTAGGAGCCTCTTGCTGAGAGGCCCCCGCGGGTTCCGCATGACGTCCCGACCGTCGTTTCTATAAATGTGTGGCATGTGATCATAAGGTACGGCAAAACGAAGGAATCCTTTCGAAAGGTTGGAACCCCGACATTACTTACATGCGACACGGGAAGCAGTCTGGGATAATCCGCGATGATGGCCACTAGTGAGCCGCCACTGCTTGCCTGATAGAAAGTCCCGTCGACGAATTTCACGGATATGTCCGGATCTTCTTCAAGTCTAGGGTCGAGAGCCCGGCCGGGATCCTCTAGCTGTGGAGAAGGGATGTTGAACTCTTTTACGGCCTTCCTTATTTCCTGTTTTGAAATAGCAAGGTAAATAATTATGATCAAAAAGGTAAGAACGAATAGAGTCGAGTAACAAAAAACAACTTACCCAGCTTCGGGGGTTGTACATGGAAAATCCATCCCGCGGTTTAATGCGGAGGAACTCCTCTTCTTCTCCTTTGTACAATTCAGATAGTATCCTCGCCAAAGATGTGGCGGAGTGCGGGCCTTTGCGACCGCAGCAGGAGGCATCATCTTCTCCATTGAAGTGCCACATGGGTTTTCCCCTATATTGAAGTGGCCACACTCCCCTTATTATGCATATTGACATGACTTCGATTATCATCAATCCTGATTTGGCCAGGGTTTGCATCCGGCTCATCAGATAGAAGACTTCCCTATTTTCTTCCTCCTGGGGGGCTCCGAGGGCGCTAGCTTTGGCGTTTCTTTAGCGGAGTATTGGTAAACTCAGGAAGGCCCGTCCGGACTGGGTTTAGAAGGGGAACGTCATCAACATAAAACCACTCCGAGGGCCAGTCTTCGGACGGCTTCTTTGGAGTACCGGACAGGTATCCGGTCTGGGCAATGCGCCATATTTCGGCTCCGCCCACTTGATATATAGATCCTTCCTGGTTGCGGGGGACGAGGCAAAATAACCCCTTCCATAGCTCGAAATGAGCTTCGCAGCCCAAGAACAGCTCACAGAGGGCGACGTAGCCCGTGATGCGCAGTATGGAGGCGGGGGTAAGATTATGCAACTGGAGACCGTAGAACTCCAGGAGCCTTTGGAGGAATGGGTGGATTGGAAACCCGACGCCTCTTAGCAGATATGGGACAAGGCATACCCGCTCCTCCCGAGATGGGTTAGGGAATCTCTCCGCTTGCTCCCCGCCATTATAGGTGTCTAGTCCAGATCGGACGGGGACCATGTATGTGGGCGGAAGGAACCCTTTGGTCTGCGGCTCTATTAGGCGGCTGTGAGGGATGGAACACTTCTCCCAATCCCCTGGCTTCGAGCTGGGGGAGCGGCGAGCAGGGCTACAGCGACTGGTCATGATGGGATGGCCTCTTTTGGGCGCGCTCTGCGGAATGCTTGCTTGGGGGAAGATGGTGTGATTTGGATCTGAAGATCCCCGTCTCCTCAAATAGACGGCTCACCTGCGGGATTAGGGTGGCAAATGCAAAAATGCCCCGGCCCCCCGTCTTCGATCGACACGTGGAGGTGGCCATTATTGAAGCACATAATCCGAGGTGTACAACCTTACTGGGAGGCCGGACACTATTCGCTACAATGGGTGCACCGGATTTGGAGAAGAACCCGCCTTGCAATGCTGAAGACAATCTGCGTGCCGGACTCATCGTCATTGAAGCCTGGTTCGGGGGCTACTGAGGGAGTCCTGGATAAGGGGGTATCCGGACAGCCGGACTATGTACTTTGGCCGGACAGTTGGACTATGAAGATACAAGATAGAAGACTTCCTCCCGTGTCCAGATGGGACTCTCCTTGGCGTGGAAGGCAAGCTTGGTGATTCGGATGTAGGTCTCCTCCTCTGTAAACCGACTTTGTGTAACCCTAGCCCCCTCCGGTGTCTATATAAACCAGAGGGTTTAGTCCGTAGGGAACAACAACAATCATACCATAGGCTAGCTTCTAGGGTTTAGCCTCTCTGATCTCGTGGTAGATCAACTCTTGTAATACTCATATCATCAAGATCAATCAAGCAGGAAGTAGGGTATTACCTCCATCGAGAGGGCCCGAACCTGGGTAAACATCATGTCCCAAGTCTCCTGTTAACATTAACCTTAGACGCATAGTTTGGGACCCCCTACCCGAGATCCGCCGGTTTTGACACCGACAATGACCCCGTGGAAGGCTGGATGAACAATAGAAGGTGGAGGGGTGGACGAACAGTAGCCCTTGGAGGGGTGGTTGTTTAGGAGCCCATGGAGAGGGGTGGTTGAACAGTGGTCGGTGGAGTAGAGCGCAGTGGAGGCTGGATGAACAGGAGCCCGTGGATGAACAGTCGCAGGTGGAGGCTGGAGGAGGTCGACGGTGGATGAACAGTAGCCCATGGAGGCTAGAGGAGGTCGACGGTGGAGATGAACAGTATCTCGTGGAGTCCTGTTTTGCGGTACGCCACACCCCTCCCAATGAACAGGACCCCCATTTCGACCGTAGCACTCCAACACAAGTTTGTTTCCTCCGTTTTGCGGTACGACACACCCCTCCCGATCAACAGGACCCCGTTTCGACTGTAGGAGGTCCAACACAAGTCCGTTTCCTCCGTTTTGCGGTACGCAGACCCCTCCCGATGAACAGGATCCCGTTTCGAACATGGCCGGTCGACCACAAGGCCATTTCTGCCGTTCTGCGGTACGCCATGCCTCGTTTCCATCACATGTTCCGTCCACGCCGGTTGGCTCCCATGCGTTCCGTTGCCTCCCGATGAACACGACGCATTCCGTTGCCTCCCCATGAACACGACGATGACACAGTTTCTCCGTTCTGACCCAGCCATGTACACGAGCCCTGGCCGTACGTATGCGCGAGTAGGCATTCGAGACCCCGCCCATAAGTACGTATGTGGCCGTATTTTCTTTCTTGCACACTAGCCGATGTACATACGTGTACATGCTACATGCACGCATCTACTACGACACGTGCGCGCCTCTACATCGAGCAGTATGTACGTACACGTTCACGACCAGAATGACAATGCTACGTATGCTTCGACCAGGTGGGTCCCGACTGTCAGTCACTTCCTTGCGTGCGAAGATGTAGATGGTGGGTCCCAGCAGTCAGGAGAGTGAATTGTTTTTTTTTTCCGGACACACTTCCTTGAGTGCGAAGATGTAGCTGATGGGTCCCAACAATTAGGGGGAAACATTTTTTTCATGAAATACAGTGGCCCGTCCGGTGGGTCCCTGCTGTCAGGTGGAGGAATAATTTTTTTGCGCGTAATAAGGAGCCAATTCCTTGCGGCTGCCCTAGACCCAGCTGTCAGCCTATCAACGTACAGTACTCTTCCGATGGAAGTCGTTCCTTGACCACGTTGACCATGCCACGCCGAGAGCACCAGGGCGATGGACGATGGCGAGGCCTAGGAAGGGGACGACGCGGAGCCGGGGAAGACGCGGCAGTGGATGCCCACGCGGAGAGGAGTACGAGGGTTCACTGATTCGGCTGCGGTGTGAGGCTGCTGTTGCCGTAGGGCCTGGCCAGTGGTGGGAATAGTAGGGGGTGGTGAGGCCTCCGCGTCAGCACAGCCGGCCACGGGAGGCAGGAGCATGCGGCAGGACTGGTGCTGGTTTGGTCGGCTGGAGCAAGAAGACCAGAGGTTGAAGAAGCACTACGGCTGTTGGATGGACATCGTACGGTCACTGGAGCTAGAGTCGTTCATATTGACTAAGTTGACAAAGCCCTCTGTCCCCGTCAACTTAGTAGGCCCACAAGTCAGCCCCCCACCAAGGTGGGTCCCAGCTAGTAGGGGGAGTATTCATTTTTTTGTGCGTAATAAGGAGGCACTTCCGGTGGGTCCGAGCTGACAGCGGGGGGAACATTTTTTTCGTGAAATACAGTGGCCCATCCGATGGGTCCCCGCTGTCAGGTGGAGGAATAATTATTTTGCGTATAATAAGGAGGCACTTCCTTGCGGCTGCCATGGACCCAGCTATCAGCCTCTCCACGTATAGTACTCTTCCGATGGAAGTCGGTCATTGACCACATTGACCACGCCGCGCCGAGAGCACCACAGCGGTGGATGACGGCGAGGCCTAGGAAGGGGACGATGCGGAGCCGGGGAAGACGCGTCAGTGGAAACCCATGCGGAGAGGAGTACGAGGGTTCACTGGTTCGGCTGCGGTGTGAGGTTGCCGTCACCGCAGAATACCAGGGGGTGTGGGTGAGTAGAGGGATGCCCTGGCCAGCGGTGGGAGTAGTAGGGGGCGGTGAGGCCTACGCGGTAGCACAGCCGGGCACGGGAGGCAGGAGCATGCGACATGATCGGTGCTGGTTTGGGCGGCTGGAGCAAGAAGACCAGAGGTTTAAGAAGCACTACGACCGTTGGATGGACATCCAACGGTTACGTCTGCTAGAATCGTTTGTTGACATATATAATAACTAAAAAAATCTTGCATATGCATCAACTTAATAGGCCCACAAGTCAGACCATTTCCTATTTTTTTAATAATTTATATATAGCTCATTGCAACTTCTTATGCAATTTATTGCAGTCCATTTTTTTGGTTGGCCAGGGCCAATTTCGCATATTTCTGTGGGTTCCAAACTATTTTTAATACCGAAATGTCGAGCCAGATTTAAAGTACTTTGAAGATATATTTAAATTAGGTTAATGCCCAGTGAAATAGGAATCTGAATATGTGAAAAAATTCAGAAATTATAAAGTGATTGCCAATTTGTCATCTGTTTTTATATTTACAACCCATTTCCTATTACTTTCAAGATGTGCAGGCGTCTTGAAAGAGTTGCAGCCCATCAGGGCGTAGAAAAATAAGTAGGCCTGGATTGGGTATTCTTTAGAAAAAATAAACTGGGCTCATTTTCACAAAGAAAAAATAGTTGGGCTGGTCACATGGTGAACATAAAATATAAGCCTGGGCTAGATGGGCCACAGCCCAGTTCAAACCCTACCCCGTCTCAACAATAACAAAAGAAATACTGCTCGAGCAGCTAGGTCCTAGGTGTTAGCCGATCTTGTGCTGTTCTCTTGTCTATTGACTATATACGCTCACAATGTCGTGGGTCCCAGATGTTAGGAAAACACTAGGAGGAAGCATTTTAATTTTCCATACACTGACATGGTGGGCCCCTACTGTCATCCTCTTCACATACTTATGCCGATTCCTGTTGTTTGTTGACCATGTTGACAACGCGAGAGGGTGGAGCCGCGGCGAGCACACCAAAGCGCGCGGAGGATGACGGTGAGGCCTCAAACATCGGCGTTAACGATTTAGGAGACGGTGGGGCGGAAATGCGTGCGCTGAGGCGCAGCCAGCCATGGGAGGCGGAAGCAGGCGGCCTCGCCGAAGCTGGTTTGGTTTTGGCGGCTGGACGAAGATAGGACTGAAGAAACACGACAAACTGTAAAAGCAGCAGGAGTACTTAACAACCTTAACTGAAACCAGCAGGGGCACTTAACAACCATAGCTGAAAGCAGTCTGAGTACTTATACAGGTTCAACCGTACAAAGCACGCCTCGAATAGTGCTACTTTGCCTACGGTTAACCAAGGGTGAGGCCTCCAAGCCTCAGGACAAGGCCCAGGCGCCACCCCGCGCATCCACAACCTTTTGAACGGCTTCATCTCACAATGTGGTCAATAAACAGGATATTCGCTTTAGAGCCATTAAAAGGAGGAACATAATCTTCTGTCCTATTCTCCAAGATGGATGGGCCTTCATTATTTGAGACCACCCATGAATAAGTATCTTTTCACCTCCAAGGGGAATGGAGTAGGTCGACATAAACATCATGTTGTGACCAAGCGCAAGTCTGACCCGACCATGCTTAGGCATCTGTATAGGAACAATAGAACTGAGCAGTTTCTGTTTCAAGAAGATCACAGCTGTAAAACTGTGTATAAGCAGAAGTTTATGAACAACATATATAACAGAAAACAACTCGTACCATAAGTTTCACGACACAGTTGGACCTGTTCAACGAGTGCAACAGTGGCACACATATCCCACGTGGCCTTCCACCATTGAAACGCCCCACAAGGAGCTCAAGACGATCAATAAAGTGTAGGAACTTGTGGATATCGTCCCAGTCAACTTCAGTGCCATCAGTAACAGCCGAGTTATTACAGAATAACAAACGAGCATCCTGCTTAACTCTGAAAAAACCTACACATGCCACCAATTATAAGAAAATATTAGTTAGAAGTAGCATCTTAGTGAGAGATTCGCTACTACTTCTAAAGTTAAATTGTTATTAGTTAGACATAATAGGTGGATTAATAAGTAATCGAGGCAAGAAGCAAGAACCATATACAAAACTAACATGGATGAACAATTGGAACTACGTCGGGGTGGAAGATCATAGTGAAGATGAGACCAGGTTCTGCTATTTCCATCAACATTCGTGCGCCAACTTTCAATCCGTAACACTTGAGAAAGTTAATCCAAGTTCGGCCATAAAAAAGTAGCGATCTTCTTGGTTCATGAACCCAACTCGGAACTTACATCCATGGCTTGTCTTCACTGTGACCATTAAACTGATGTATTCAGTTACGGCAAGGCCGAGCATCTTGAGTACATGTGTTCTGCCAGAGCAAATAATGCACCGCAGGAAAAATAATATGAGAACACAATGTATTCCCTATCCAAATATAGAAATAACTTCGTCCTTCACATCAGTATTCACCATCGTACTAGTAGTACCTTTTATCCAAATATAGCAATCCAAATTTCCAAATTAGTTGACAGCATGTTCAAAAAAACCCACCCTCCCGAATAGAAAAGAGGATTCTAGGAACATATTGTGCGTGTTTTAAAATCTTCTGTTAGGATGAGAAGGAACAAGTGTGGCGTCTTGCCGATGGCGCAGAAACCTGTAGGGTCCTCGCACTTTGGGCACTGCAAATGAAACACACTAGATTCAGTAGGAAGAAAAATGCATCAGCGGCGGCGGCTGCCATCCTAGGATTACCCGTGACCAAGGGACTTGGATTTATCGGGGATGGATGAAGAATTCGTACCTGGTTCTCCATGAGAAAACCCTATGCAATCACTGAGAGGGGGTTTTCTCTGAACAAGCAGATGAGGGAGAAGGGGATTCAGGCCCAGTGAAATATTGCCGCTTCGTCCGTCCAGCTTACTGCTAAAGCTGGAAGGGGGGGGGTTGTGATTTGATGGCTCATTGGGCATTACTGCGGTGCTACGACTGGGGTGTGTCTACCGTGCAGTTGTGCACTCTAATTTGTGCATATGGCACGTGGACCCCGTTGCCGGATGCCCCACATATCAGTGAAAGGAAGTAGAAAGACAGGAGTAACTAGTTACACATAAATATATTTTTGACGGAGAGATACTCCCTCTGTAAAGAAATAGACAAATCTTTTGTATCACAACTTTATACATAAGAAAAGTCAAGGGGAATATATATAACATATACAATTATAAAAAACAGAGTTGTTTTTAACACAGTATAGATGAGTTGGTGATGATGGTGTGCCTGCCATCCTGCAATATAGGCCGTCCGATTTATATCTGACCGATAGGAAGGAAACTATGGCAATTTTTCAAAAAGGTACCCACACACCTCTCCACATTTGCAAATAAGGCCTTCCCTCATTCATCCTTTTCTCTCGCAAGATAAAATACTCATACAAATGCATCTTGATGTTATGTGCAACACACGGGTATTATGGGGGTTCAGCTTTTTTTAGGGTTTTTTAGGGGTTTTTACTTTTTTTTCTTGAGGGACATATGGGGGTTCAGCTGAGAATATAATACTCAGACGGGCTCACGGTTCTGGACTTTGGGCCGCAGGCCCACCCTGCATGTTTGGGGGCCCATGTTTTCTACTTCAGTGCTTTTCATATTGCAAGCAATCAGTACGGTGATGGTTTTAGATGCTGTCGCAAGGCGAATACATAAAATTGAATAAAGCATGACAATTGTTGGAATGAAATCGAACGACAGTTCCTAACCAGCAATGAGAGTGTCAATTCTATCAACGATATACCATGTGATAAATAATACTGTCATACTACTTATACACATAGGACACTTGTTTCACCATGCCAGATTATTACATCAAAATCTCTCGGAGGATAGATCAGTTCGGCAGTTGCGTGCTGCTACTGAAGAATTTCAAAGTTGATTTGGACCAGCTCTCCTTGCCGAGAAAGTTTGATTTTGACATCATCCCCTACCGCAAGATATGATTTAGATTTGAACCTTGACCATCCTTTAGCATCGATCATCATGCGACCATCCTTTGTACTTACGGTATATTGAGCAGGTTCATTCACACCAAGGCTGCGCATGGTTAGAGAAACTTGGCCACGGTCACCCGGATTGTTGAATGACTCCCTCGTTGCTCTAGGAATTCTCTGTTTGCAAACAAGAAGACATACCCAAACAGTTAGATCAACACAGTGAATCATGTGAAACAACATGGAAAGAAAAAAGAACGAAGCACTTGGGCGGCCAATGCTTACCAAGAAGGTGGACATGTCAGTTTTTGTAAGGACTTTGGTATATGAAGTGCGAACTGCAGCCCAGTATGTTGCCGATGCAACTGCTCGTTCGGTTGCTGCTGCACGAGCCGGAGCAGATGCAAGTGCAAGTGTTGGTGCAGGTGCCGAAGCCGCTGCTGCTGCCGGAGATGGTGCTCCTTGTAGAGCTGGTGTCGTTATCGGAGCAGGTGCCGGTGTCGATGCCCGATCCTCTGGTAGATCAGCCTGATCCGCTAACGCGGTCGGTGCCCAATCCTCAGCTGGATCAAACTGAGCTGTTGTCGCTGTCAGTGCTAGAGCAACTGCTGGTGCGCGATCCGTTGTTGAAGGTGGTATTGATTGTGAGACAGCGGCAATCGTGTCTGGTCTGCTATGATCAGCTTTCTAACTTGACTAGGCTTCGTGACCGTGATCCAGTTTTTTTCTTCATTTCTTTTAAACGCGAGAAGGACTAATTGTGCCATTTTTGTTAAACCAAACTGCAGTTCATCATAGGGATTCAGCTTGTACTCAGACAAAAGACTGATCCATTTTTTTCTAGTAATATAAGTGATGGACAGTGCCTTCGTTACTGACACGACATAAGAAGTGAAACTTGCAAAAATAGCCATCATAGAGCAAACCAAACGGTTTATTTTGTGATGAATGCCACATGGCAAAACTTGCATCGTAAAATTGCAGGAAAAGAAAGAAAACATGACATTAAATCAATAAGATTTAGACAGTAAATCAATAAGATTTACTTGATGTGACAGGAGTGAATCCTTACCAGGAAATCACTATGTTGAAGTACTAAACGGAAGATTGATCATCCAACTACGGGCGGCATGCAGGGCCCTCGCCTACTCCCACAAGCAGGATAGTCCAAAGGTCGTGACAAATCGTATGGATCGAACATCCATGGGACTGGAAATCCTGGTGGGTGCGATAAATCCTGCGATGCATACAGATATTGGAGTGTAACCATAATTGATAAACCATCCTCACAACAAAGATGATCTAGATACTTCAAAATATACAGACTGTATAGAGTGGACAGACATTAACATAGACCGTTCTCAGGACTGACCACACACCAAAAGCGGCAATACTAATAAACAATACATGGTTCACAGACACAAATCAAGTACTGAAGAATAGTACTTACTATAAACAAGCAAAGTTGCACTAATTAAACTCTGTAGACTATTTCTTGCCACCAACCTACGGGATGAACCCCGCATAACTGACTAGGCCATGGACTTCGTGAGAGATGTCTATGTGCACCATCACCATCTCGTCAACCTTGGAGAACCTAACAGAGTGGTCTTTCCACTCATAAACATGATGATGAAGACATGCCGCATCAAATTTGTTGGGAAGCTTTACAAGAACCACACCCTTCGTAATTGAAGGCACAACCAGGAAATTGTTGTGGTCAAGTACAACCTTGAGAACAGACAACAATGCTACAGGAAAACACTAGTTCGGGACACGTGGCGACAAGGACACAACAGCTGGATAGTTTAGCAGTAGAACTCATCCTCAGGTCTTCCAGTTCACACGTCATGACTTTGAGAACTTCATCTCCACCGCGGACCTGGTTCTAATTCAAGCAGAAACCATATTTTATTACTACCTCCGTTCAGAAATATAAGATGATTTTCGATATTATACTCCATATATGACTACATATACGCACAGAAATGAGTGAACAAAGACACTAGAACATGTCTTCAAAGGCATGAGAGCAGAGGGATTACTTGCAATATCAATAACACAAGTTACTGAGGCAAATATACCCTCTTCAAAGGTAGCATTGATGTTCATAAAGTACTCCCTCCGTCCCAAAATTCTTGTCTTAGATTTGTCTAGATACGGATGTATCCAGTCACGTTTTAGTATTACATACATCCGTGTCTAGACAAATCTAAGACAAGAAATTTGGGATAGAGGGAGTAGTTGAAAGTAATCTATAAGAAATCAGTGTCAACCTCTCACATGTTTTGTTCAAAATAGGAATTTATAACCGTCATTTGGCACACAAAAATCACATGCAAGATCACCCATAACGTTGTACTACTAGTACTGCGTGTTACATGAAAAAACACGATCAAGATCGAGAAAAATATCGTCAAGAAGAGATATTACCTGGACTTTCTTAATGAGGGATCCTGGAGAGGGGGCCTTGGATAGGGCGATGGCTTTGAGCTTGTCTGCGGTAGTCTCGGCGGGGTGCTTGCGCTTCTTTGTACCATGAGCCTCGATGGTTTTGGCCAGAGCCATAGACATCATGTCGGCCGGTGCTCCAGCGTCCATCCAAGAGAGGAAGCTCAGAGAGAAGAGTGAAATGAGGAACGAGATGAGGGAGAAGCGAAGCGAGTGGGGGTTTTCTTCAAGAGAGGGAGCTGAGAGAGAAGAGTGAAATGATGGTTGCTTCATCCGTCTAACTTACTGCTGGAAAGGAGGGGGTTTTGTGATTTGACGGCTCATTGGGCATTACTGCGGCGCTTCGATCGGGGTAGTCTATTGTCACTCTACTATGGAGTAATTTAGTGCATGGCTGGTGGACCTCGATGCTAGCTGTCCCACACGTCGGCGAAAGTGAGTAATTTAGTGCCTGGCTGGAGGAGGATCCGCACGGTAGAGCGTGTCCACTGTTTTTCGAAGAAAAAAATGATTACAACAAGCGTTTCCACTCTTACGACGGAGGAGTGCGAAACATGGAAGCCACTTGAACATACACAGTGATCCTACTACTAGGCATGTACAATAGTTCATACGTCAGTACTACATAATCTTGTTGCTAGTGTATTAAGATATACAATAACAATGATGTTGTGCGCATGTCAACTATATGAACAATAATGTAGTAACATAGTACCGTTTTTTCGACTATCCGATCGAGAATGAACGGTGAGATCGATGTTAACAGAACTAGGTCTACAACGCACGGAGAGTACGGTGCTACAGTACTCCACGAAACATGAACCATATGAAGCACAAATAGTGTTAGGTAGGCTGTATGAAGGGTGCACAGGATGGGAGCAAAAGTTCCCTTCTCGACCCACTTTTGGTTGTTTGGCATAGTGCATGAAGGGTGCACGAGTCCAAACTAGTAGGTTAACACAAATACACGAAAAGGAAACAACTATATTGAGATGGGAATGCAACCAAACACACCCACACGCTTTGTGCTATAGTGACTGATCTGCATCGTCTGAGTTTGATCCAACGGTCATGTTGCGCCGAGACATGGACATGCCCATGCAGAGGGCGCCTAAACACCACGGAAGTCCCTCTGCTTCTCAAGGCGCACGACGTTGGTGATGCAGGGTGCAACCGCCCGTAGAGCCCGCTCCCGGTCGACGAGAGGCAGCTCGTCAAAGACGGCGTCCAATGGCACGAATGGATTGGATTCCGGTGACGGTGCCCTGAAAGGATTAGCCCGGCAACGACGATGGCAGCCCGCAACCCCTCCTTGTCCAGCTCCGCCCCCACCATCGCGCGGAGATGGCTCAGCTCCTCGGAGATATAGGTGAAGAAGGAGACCAAGTCAGGAAGCCGCAGCTCGTTGAAGTCGACCGGGTGGTCGAACGGGTTTAGCCCGACAACCGACATGGCCGTGCTGGCACGACGGTAGGCATCGCGCAGCCGCAACACGTTCCTGGCAACTTGGTTCACCAAGTGGCTGAGGCGATCCCGGACCTCGTCTCGGTCGGCCCGCTCACGCTCTAGCCTGCTCCCCTGATGGCCTATCGTATCTCCCGCTTTCTGCAGCAATGCCACCGATGCCTCGAGCATCTTTGTGGTGGATGCCTGCCGCTTTTGAAGCTCCGTGAACTCCCGCACATAACGGAGGAACATGGCACTCCTCTCCTCCTTGAGCTCACGGAGCTCCTCGTCCTTGGCCCTGAGCTTTGCATCCTTGGCCTGGAGCTCCTGTGTCAGGCGCCTCACCTCGGACTCCGTGATCTGCTGCGCCGCCATGGCACCAGGTAGAAGCAATGAGGAGAGGAAGCAAAGGGGCGGAAACGGCTAAAAGGCAATGCAATCTACGGGAAGGCGGAGGGAGCCAGCCGAGGAGCGGGGAATCTTTTGGTTTTGACCATGGTAAAACACAAGTCGATGACTTCTCACATCAGGGAGCAGTGGGTTTTACAGGCGGAGTCATCGTGACTAATTGCTGCCGCGCCTGCTCCTGTCAATCAAAAAAATAAAAATCCTGCCACACCCAGACACCAGAGCAACGCCGCGGTGGATATTTAAATTTACTTGCTGACAAGTAGATAAAAAAGGGGTGACAAAATAAATGTGGCGGCGACCTAGCTAATCGGTCGAACTAGCCCAACTAGCTAGCCACTATGCTTCACTGATGTACTCGACGGAAAGGTGGTCTTTCGTGATTTGACGACTCATTTACTTGGTTCGGCGCTACAACCGAGGAGGACCTAGAAAACGCGCAGTAGGGCGTTCCACATCAGGAAGAATATATGCATGCACCACCCGGGAGGACCCCGAAACCGCGCGGTAGGGTGTGCCACGTCTCAGCATGGATGATTAATATGTGTGTAAAAATATACTGTATCAAACATAGTGTGTATGGTTCGACCTCGGGACCCAGACAGTCGGTCGAAAACACCCCACTAGCCACACAGCTTCATCATGCTAACATGGCACATAGGATAGGTGTGGTTAGCTCCGTCTCGACCAGCCACAACGTCTCTTGTTCTAGGCGATTCTTCTATTTCCCAAGCTTTTTTTGATTGTAATAACACCACGGCAAGCTAGCGCCGCTCTTCGTGTGTGCCCGTGCAAAGGTTAGATGATGGAGAGAAGAGAGAGATCACAGACCTGGGACCCACCAGTAATTGAGTCAACGGTCATGCACGTGTTGACGAGGCACTCCCTGTACTCTACTCAACGTAATACTTTATAAAATCAAGTTATGGGACAAAGCCAACAACTGTTGTTGTTTCAGGCTATCGACTTACGCTTTGTAGTCCATGTTGCCAGTTCGAATCTTGTGTTTCAGATTTGTTAGTTTTAGGTCCAAATTTGATTAATGACAAGTGGGACCCCCGTGTGTTGTTCCGATATTTCAGTGTAGGATGGTTTTTTTGAACAAACATTTTGCACGGTTAGACAAGTAACGACACGAGTTACACGTATTTTGCAAGTTTACGAACAAAAATGACAGCGGCATAGAATATCACATCCACCCCCAGCTTAGATGCTATGTGATACGAGTTTTTATACCGTTGGAAGTGAGATCCAATGGCTTGGGAGTAGTCTTTGTAATTATGCGCAATTTCCAAACTCTCCAAAGGTTTTTTGCAAATAAAACATTCAGGCCTCATTTGTGCCACTGCATCTTGGATCCAACGGCTCCCCGTTGCTCATATTAGGTGCTCCCCATAGCTTAATTACCCTCTACGGTGATATGGGCATCTAGGTCGTATGATCAGTGATCAGATGGCACATGTGTAGTACTTGTACTTTCTGCGCAATTCCCAAACTCTCTCAGTCGTATATTGCAAAAACATTCAAACCGCCTACTGTGGGCCGTTAGATCTCCGTGAACTCGTATCACCATAGAATCTACGGTGCGGGAGCACCTCGTATTATCCCGTGCGAGAAAACATAAGGTGCTCTCGTAGCTTGGATGCTACGGTGATACGAGATTCGAGGTCATTTGATCTGAGATCCAATGGCATCTGAGCAGTCTTTGTGATTGTAAGCAGTGGTCGAACACTTTGGGGGCTTTTCTAAAAAAAACCATTCAAACCACTGAGGAGGTGTTGGGTCACAAATCCAACGGCTCCGAAGAGCTTGTATCACCAAAGCATCTAAGTTGTGCTAGCACATATTCTTACATATAGGAGAATATGATGTCCTCCTTCATCTTAGATGCTACGGTGAAACGAGCTTCGAGGTCGTTGGATATGGGATCTAGGGGCATCTGAGTAGTTTTTGTATAAATTGTGTGCAATTCTCAAACTCATCAAGGTTTCTTGTAAAAATATTAAGACATCATGTGAGCTGCTATATCTCAGATCTACAAGCTCCAAGCAACTCGTATCGGCATATAGCATCTAAGGTATGGGGGCACGTGATATTATCCCGGGGAGGAGGGGTGGGGGTGCACAACCAATCGGTGGTTGGGAGGGTGGGGACAAATATAATCTAAACAACCCTAAACAGAGCTTCACAATTTTATCTAAGGTTGAGGGGTTGACCCCTGACAATCATAGCTCCGCCTAATCACAACATTTGCATGTACTGTAGTACTAGACTTAATATTCATGTTTCAGTTTCATGTTCATTTTAAATATTGAATTGAGGACCATGCATGTCTTACATTTTACTCCCTTCGTTCCTAAATATTAGTCTTTTAAAGATTTCAAATGGACTGGCACATACAGATGTATATAGACATATTTTAGAGTGTAGATTCACTCATTTTGCTCCGTATGTAGTCACTTGTTGAAATCTCTAAAAGACTAGTATTTCGGAACAGAAGGAATATTTTTGAATTCGTGTCATACATGCATGGTTTGGAAAAATAGATGCACTATACTTATTGGATTGTTGTTGTGTTCGTGTATGTGTGTGTCTGTGTGTGGTCATATGCTTGATACATACAAAGTTTTTTCACCTCCATATTGTTCATCTTTTAAATTTTTATTTGCATTGAAAAACTTACTAGGGATATGTTGGGGAACGTAGTAATTTCAAAAATTTCCTACGTACATGCAAGATCATGGTGATGCATAGCAACGAGAGGGGAGAGTAATGTCCACGTACGCTCGTAGACCATAAGCGGAACCGTTATGACAAACGCGGTTGATGTAGTCGTACGTCTTCACGATCCGACCGATCCAAGTACCGAACGTACGGCACCTCCGAGTTCAGCACACGTTCAGCTCGATGATGATCCCCGGACTCCGATCCAGCAAAGTGTCGGGGATGAGTTCCGTCAGCACGACGGCGTGGTGACGATGATGATGTTCTACCGGCACTGGGCTTCGCCTAAACTCCGCGACGATATGACAGAGGTGGAATATGATGGAGGGGGGCACCGCACACGGCTAAGGAACGATCACGTAGATCAACTTGTGTTGTTGTGCCTAGAGGTGCCCCCATGCCCCCGTATATAAAGGAGCCAGGGGGAGGGGGTCGGCCGGCCAAGAGGGGCGCGCCAGGAGGAGTCCTCCTCCCACCGGGAGTAGGACTCCCCCCCTTCCTTGTTGGAGTAGGAGAGAAGGAAAGAGGGGGAGAGGGGGAAGGAAAAGGGGGCTGCACCCCTTGTCCAATTCGGACCAGAGGGGGGCTGCACACCTCCTTCCTTTCGGCCTCTCTCCTCTATTCCCGTATGGCCCAATAAGGCCCATATATTCCCCGGCGAATTCCCGTAACTCTCCGGTACTCCGAAAAATACCCGAATCACTCAGAACCTTTCCGAAGTCCGAATATAGTGGTCCAATATATCGATCTTTACGTCTCGACCATTTCGAGACTCCTCGTCATGTCCCCGATCTCATCCGGGACTCCGAACTCCTTCGGTACATCAAAACTCATAAACTCATAATATAACTGTCATCGAAACCTTAAGCGTGTGGACCCTACGGGTTCGAGAACTATGTAGACATGACCGAGACACATTTCCGGTCAATAACCAATAGCGGAACCTGGATGCTCATATTGGCTCCTACATATTCTACGAAGATCTTTATCGGTCAAACCGCATAACAACATACGTTGTTCCCTTTGTCATCGGCATGTTACTTGCCCGAGATTCGATCGTCGGTATCCAATACCTAGTTCAAGCTCGTTATCGGCAAGTCTCTTTACTCGTTACGTAATGCATCATTTCGTAACTAACTCATTAGCTACATTGCTTGCAAGGCTTATATGTGCATTACCGAGAGGGCCCAGAGATACCTCTCCGACAATCGGAGTGACAAAACCTAATCTCGAAATATGCCAACCCAACATGTACCTTTGGAGACACCTGTAGTACTCCTTTATAATCACCCAGTTACGTTGTGACGTTTGGTAGCACCCAAAGTGTTCCTCCGGTAAATCGGAGTTGCATAATCTCATAGTTATAGGAACATGTATAAGTCATGAAGAAAGCAATTGCAATATACTAAACGATCAAGTGCTAGGCTAACGGAATGGGTCATGTCAATCACATCATTCTCCTAATGATGTGATCCCGTTAATCAAATGACAACTCTTTTTTCCATGGCTAGGAAACATAACCATCTTTGATAAACGAGCTAGTCAAGTAGAGGCATACTAGTGACACTATGTTTGTCTATTGTCGGTGTACTAGAGTAGGGGTACCCTAGTATCCCGGACTTGTGCACGGGCAGTCGCAGCACCCCCGCGGCAAGGCTTGCCGGGCGACCGCCAAGGTCCTCCGTTGTTCCTCTGGAGCCATTCAAGAACAAAGTATTCAAGCCAAGGAGACAAGGCCCCGGCAAGAGGAGCTTGCTGGGAAGGCCAACCAAGGCGTCTCAAGGAACTTGCCGCGACGCGCCACGCGTCCTGGCAAGGCCTGGTGAGCGACAAGCTTCCGGACGCGACAAGACAACGACCGCGGCAAGGCGCTTGCCGCGGAGAGCGACCACTCTATACCCGCACTCCAGCACATCCCCCAACGTGTCGCCCTGGGACCTTTCCAGGCGCGCGTGGCGGGAGGCTGTGCAGCCAGCGGTGCGCGGTGGCAAGCGACGCTGACAAGATAACCATCGTGGCAAGCAGTGGTGCCCCTGACGGTCGCTTTCTGCACTGTTTGGGCGACTCAGACAGGCATTTAATGCCTTTGTCCCCTGCCGTTAGGGTTAGGTAGGATACACTGTACAGGTAGCTGTACCAACCACAATTCCTTTTCCATTTTTACCCTTGTCTACGTTGCCACCTGTCGGTGACCCCTTGAGCATATAAAAGTAGGCCCATGCGCAACGTAGAGGGGTTGGAAGGCAGAAAAACACTCACGCTCGGTCTCGTTAGCAGCTAGAGTGTACTATAGCACTCAGCGCTCCCGAGCAAGAACTCAATTCAACCAGACAAGCAGCAGTAGGAGTGTTATCTCTCCGGAGAGCTCCGAAGCTGGGTAAACCGCTCGTGTGTTTCGCCTCGATCCGCTCTTCATGCGATCCCCGCCCCCCGCCGAACCGAAAGGGGCTCGGTCCGCCGATCCCATAGGTGTTCGTGGATCAGTTTCCCCGACCTCTTTGGCGCGCTAGGTAGGGGGCGTCGAGGTTGTGTGAACCTGATCTGGCGTTCACACGAGCTAGATCTTCATCTTCTTCAACGACATGCCACCGAAGAAGAAGGCTTCGGCGGCAGTTGTTCCGTCCACGTCGATCCCACCATCACCGGAGCAAACGGGTGGTGGGGTAGACACCGGCGGAAGAACGGACATCGACGAGGGAGCTCACGGTGCTGCCAGGTCCAAGGACAAGGCTGCGCAGACCTAGGCATCCGTACATGTACCGCGCCCATCTCAGGAGGCGCAGGACCGACAGCGTCATGGTATTCGCAGTGCCATACGTTTGTTGGACCAAGATCGAGTTGGTGGATCTCGGGGTGCTCAAGACCAGCATGCACACCAACATGCTGGCACGAGCGAGACACGGTCGCCTGGACGGGATACTGCTCCTTCTAACATAGTTAGAAGTCTGAGCATATCCCGCTCCTCGCACCGTTCGCCACTACCACCCACCACTCCAGCAGAAGCTTTGGCGCAGGCTGGACTGCTCCTGGATTACCCTCCAACGGCAAACAAGATCGATGAATGGAGGGCCACCATTCAGAGCCTCATCGGCTTCGCCAACGGCGACACTCCGCGGCAGCCGAGTACATCGCTGTCGCGGCAAGACTGCCGGGCACGAGCCGATGGTGACGAAACTGGTGGGGGTGCAACCACCATGCACTCTCCACCCCGAAGGCCAAGATCGCCAACTCGCCGGATCCACCTTGACAGCGACTCCACCGCATCATCGGATCCACGAGTTCGTCGCGATCATCGCCAAGTTCTTCACGAACGACAGCAAGAAGACGCTCGTACTCGCATCGAGCGCCGAAGAGAAGCGCGGCGTCAATCCGACCAGCGTGCTGGGCCCTCTGTCGACATGCATGCGCCAGGGGAACCAGACGACTTACCGTACGTGGTAGGTTGCCCTGCGTTCACTCGTGAGCTGCGGCAAGTCCAGTGGCCCAGCAAGAAGAATTTCAAGCCAGATGTACCAGACAAATACAACGGCAAGTCGCATCCGTCGGAGTTCCTCAGCATCTACACCATCGCGGTGCAAGCTGCCGGGGGGCGGGACGACAAGATCCTGGCCAACTACTTCCCGCTGGTACTCAAGCCCAATGTCAGATCCTGGCTCATGCACTTGCCGGACAACTCCATATCCTCCTGGGCAGACCTATGCCATCAGTTTGTCGGCGCCTTTACAGGCGGCCACAAGCCTCATGGCCAAGAAAGCGACCTTCATCTACTCGCTCAGAAGGAAGGAGAGCCCCTGCGCAAGTACATTCAGAGATTCAGCCGCGTACAGCACAACATCCCAGATTTCCACCCTACCGCGGTAATCAGCGCGTTCCATCAGAACGTGCGAAACCGCAAGATGCGGGAGGAGATGGCGATGTGTAAGATCAGAGACGTCAGTGAGCTATATGCCCTGGCCGACAAGTGTGCACGTGCTGAGGAAGGGAGGAAACTCCCCGGAGAGAATACAGAAGCAGGAGGATCTGATAGTGAGGATGCTGTCCCGGCAAAGAAAAACCAACGGCGGAACAACAGGAAGAAGAAAGGCAAAGATGTGCTAGTCGTTGAGCAGTCCGGCAACGGAGGTGGCGCCAAGAAAGCCAAAGCTGGTAGCTCCGGCAAGGAGATTGCCGCAGGCACCAACTACCAGGCTGCGGCGGTTGCCGACAAGCAGGACGGCACCAACAAGCAGTACTGCAAGATCCACCGCACCAAGGGCCATGACCTCCAGAGCTGCAAGAAGGTCGAGCAGCTTGTCGAGCAGCAAAAAGCTGAATACGAGCGACGCGACAAGGAGAAGGCCCAGGAAGGTGTTGGAGGAGCCGGGAAGAAAAGCCCCGGCCGAGGAGGACGCCGCGGCAAGGCCAAGCAGCGGCAAGGAGACAGACCTCCCCGCGGCCGCGACAAGGATGAAGATGACGATGACGATGAAGATATGGATGATGACGAGACTGATGAGCAGGAGTTCCAGAAAGCCACAGAGGTCCTGTGCGTTGATGGCGGTGCTTCTCTGCATACTTCACACTGCCAGCTTAAGCAGTGGGTGCGGGAAGTCAATGCGGCAGAACCACTCGTCGAGTCACGCAAGCCTCTGAAATGGTCCATCACGCCTATCATCTTTGATATTGAGGACCACCCTGATCGCATAACTGCGGTCAAGTGCTTGCCGATGTTGGTTTCACCAACTATCTGCAACCTCAAGGTCACTAAGATGCTAGTTGACGGCGGGGCCGGCTTGAACCTGATCTCCTCCGCGGTACTCCAGAAACTCCAGATCCCTGACAGCAAGCTCGAAGAGACCGGCACATTCCAAGGAATCAATTCGGGAAGGAGCAAGCCGAAGGGAAAGATCATGTTGCCAGTGACATTTGGCAGTGAGTTGAACTTCAGGACTGAGAGGGTCACTTTTGACGTTGCTGACTTCCCGTTGCCTTACAATGGGATACTCGGCCGTCCAGCACTCGCCAAATTCATGGCAGCCTCTCACTATGCATACAACATGCTGAAGATGCCAGGCCCGATAAGTGTCATCTCTGTCCCTGGCGACAAGAAGGATGCTCTTATCTGCGCCGACAAGATCTACCGGGAAGCAGCAGCCGCAACAGAGCGCAAGTCACTTGCCGTTGAAGCTCCCGGGGCGAAGAAATTCCAGAAACGAGCATCCCCGTCAAGGAAGCAAGCAAAGAGTGGCTGATGTACTTTGATGGTGCCTTCTCGCTGCAAGGCGCCGGTGCGAGCGTGCTACTTGTCGCACCCACCGGAGAGCACCTCAAGTACGTAGTCCAGATGCACTTTCCCAAGGAGCAAGCAACGAACAATACCGCAGAGTATGAAGGTTTGCTTGCCGGTCTCAGGATCGCAGCAGACCTTGGGATCAAGAAGCTCATTGTCAGGGGTGACTCACAGCTTGTCGTCCGCCAAGTGAACAAGAATTATCAGAGTCCGTTGATGGAAGCTTACGTTGACGAAGTGAGAAAGCTAGAAGAGCACTTTGACGGCCTACAGATGGAACATGTTCCAAGAGCTCAGAACAACATTGCCGATGGCCTGTCAAAGTGCGCCGCACTTAAATTACCTGTGGAACCAGGGATCTTTGTGCTCAAGCTGACTCAACCGTCTGTAACGCCATCAACTAGACAGAGCAAGAAGAGGAAGTTGATTTCTGGTGACTATTTTCCGGCAGAGCTCCCCGAAGCCGCCGCCAAGAAGGTCCTCAAAATCAACACCAAGGGTGCTGAGGAGCAGTCTGCTCCGGCAAGCCCTAGGGTTTGTTCCGTTGAAGCAGACGCTCCCGACAAGTTTTGCTCCGGCAAGCTTGCTGGGGGACGTCAAGCTCCGGCTGAGCCGAAGGTTCTCGCCGTAGAAGCGGATGTTCCCGCAGCAGCAGATGTGCCTTTAGTCCTTGTTGTCGAGCCGCAAGCTCCGGCATGGGCACAGCAGATTGTCTGTTTCCTTCAGACAGGAGAACTTCCCGAAGAGCAAGAAGAAGCGGAAAGAGTAGCCCGGCAGTCAAGTATGTACCAGTTTGTCGACAACACAATGTATAGAAGAAGACTCAACGGTGTGAAATTGAAGTGTATTCACCGGGAAGAAGGACAAAAGCTGTTGGCAGAGATACATGGAGGCATATGTGGTCACCACATTGGCGCAAGAGCACTTGCCGGCAAAGCGTTCCGGCAAGGTTTCTTTTGGCCGACAGCCCTCCAGGATGCAACTGCACAAGTAACCAAGTGTGAAGCGTGCCAGTTCCATTCCAAGCAGATACACCAGCCAGCTCAAGCTCTCCAGACGATCCCTTTATCCTGGCCATTTTCGGTCTGGGGGCTCGACATCCTCGGCCCCTTTCCCCGAGCTGTCGGGGCTTTGAGTACTTGTACGTTGCAATCGACAAGTTCACAAAGTGGCCGGAAGTGGAACCAGTGAGGAAGGTGACAGCACAGTCAGCAGTCAAGTTCTTCAGGTCGATTGTTTGCCATTTCGGGATCCCTAACAGGATCATCACCGACAACGGCACGCAATTCACGAGCCGCACCTTCATGCAGTACGTCCAAGATCTTGGCGCCAAGGTCTGCTTCACTTCTGTTGCTCATCCGAGAAGCAACGGTCAAGCGGAGAGGGCAAATGCTGAAGTGCTGCGCGGGCTCAAGACCAGGAGTTTCGACAGGCTGTGCAAGTGCGGAAAGAACTGGATTGAGGAGCTGCCGGTGGTTCTTTGGTCGATCAGGACGACGCCAAATCGAGCCACTGGCCAGACACCTTTCGCTCTAGTCTATGGAGCAGAGGCAGTTCTCCCCACGGAACTCGTATACGGGTCACCTCGAGTGCTCGCTTATGATGAGCTTGAGCAAGAGCAGCTGCGACAAGATGATGCGCTGCTCCTTGAGGAGGATCGTCTTCAGGCTGCTGTACGAGCTGCTCGATACCAGCAAGCTTTGCGCCGCTACCATAGCCGCAAAGTTAATGCCAGAAGTCTCGAGGAAGGCGACCTTGTTCTTCGGCGCGTTCAGTCCGCCAAGAATCCCAAGAAGTTGACACCGAAGTGGGAAGGCCCTTACCGGGTGAAACGAGTCACTAGGCCTGGCGCTGTCCGCCTTGAGACCGAAGATGGCATTCCGGTGAGCAATTCTTGGAAAATTGAGCATCTTCGTAAGTTTTACCCGTAAGGCGCGGTTGCCGAAACCTGTTTCGGCAACCACCTTTTGTACAAGTCTTGCCAATGTTGCATGTAATCCTTTGTACGAAGCCGGGCGCAGACCCCGTGCATAAGTAAAGCTCATGTGCTCCGCACATCTTGTCAATTTCATGCTTTTTACTTTGCATGCGTTATCTGACACTTTGTGCAGCGCCTACCCCCGGTAAGCAATAACGAGCCGCAAGGCTCCATATCTTTATTTTCTCTTCTTTCTCTTTCTCAAAGAAAGGAAGGTTCCCTCGCCCACAAGTTTGCCGGGGGGAAAGGAGAAGATAATGGTGTGGACCGAGCGTCGTTCGAGGAAGTTTCGCCTTACCGGGAAGCAAACGACAGAAAAGCTAAGTTGCTAAAGTTTGAGCAATCAGTTTTAAAAAATTTTAAGTTATCTTCCTCGAATGACCGTGCTTTGTATGGAAAACCTGTGCGCGGAGGAACCAACTCGTAGCTAGTTGCGCCCTTACTTTGTTTCGAGTCCGCTCAACAACTTAAGTGAGCTGCGACTAGTTGTGACAAGGTTTCTTGTCGGTAGCGGCACCGCCAGCAGGCTGCTAACGTCCCGCACTCAGCGCTCGCGGCTAAGGTGCCTGCACCGACAAGTTCCCTAAAAGCGTAGGGCAAAAACATACAAAGGATGGAATCAAGTAAAGGAAATAACATAGCAATCGCTACCCAAAATAGAGTCATATTACAAGATAGCTTGTCGCAGCTCTAACAGATTGTTCTCATAACATGACCAGCAGCGACAAGAAAAAGAGAAAACAGGCGGCCTAATCTACGCGATCGCCCTCAATCCTCTTGATCCCGCTCACCTTGTCCACAATGGGTGCGACAAGGGCCTTGAGCGCTTCCAGATCAGCATCCGGCGGCAGGGACCTGAGGACATTGGTGAGGTTGAGGCCTGGGTTGCGGAAGGCCACCTTCATCAGCACCTTTTGAAGGGCTCCCGAGCAGATCTTGCACGACTCGTCGGCCAGCTGCTTTGGGATCTTCTCCCGGAGTCGCTGGAGGTCCGTCGCCACGCCTTTGAAGAACAAACTGAGCTTGGCGCTGGGTTGGAGGTGCTCATCGGAGGAGTACCCGAGATCGTCCATCCCCAGCTGCGCCAGCTCCCCGTCGATGGCTGCGGCAACATTCACAAGACCCTCGGTCCAGTGCTCCACATTCTCCCTAAAAGTGTCCTAGGCGGCAGCAGCACTCGCCAGCAGCGCCTCGTCGGCCTTGATCTTCTCCGTCAAGGCCACCTCCCGCTCCCTGGCGCCGTCCAGTGTTTGAGTCAAAGTAGCCAGCTTCAACTCAAGATCTGCGTTGGAGTCCTTGGCGGCACTGAGCTCTTTGCTCCTCTCAGCGAGACGACCTTGCAGCTCGCCATGAGCGGCGGCGTCCTTTTCGCGCTCACGCTTGAGCGCAGCAAGCTCCTCGCCGCTCCCCTTGAGATCGGCCTCCAGCTGCGCCATCTTCGTCTCCAGCTCCTTCTTGGCGGCCTCGGCAGCTGCGGCAGCATCCTCTGCTTCCTTGAGAGCCCCGCCAAATGTTTGCTCACGCGCGGCAAGCTCCTCCTCGTGGCTGTCAAGGTTGACCTTGCGCTGCGCCAACTCGCCTTCCTGCGCAGATAGCTTCTCGGTAGCAAGCGCTGTTGCTCTTCAACCTCAGCCTTCTCGAGGAGGAAGGCTTTACGCTCCTCGGCGAGTTGCTCTCGCTCCTCTGCCAAGGACCGGAGAGCTTCCTGCCTGAGACCCCGGAGCTCCTCCGCGCGCTTCTCGATGTCCACTCCCGCCTTCGCGACAAGTGCTTCTCGGGATTCTAGCTTGGCATGTCGGGCGCGGTAGAGCGACAACAGCTTCCGCAGCAACCGCTCCTCCTCAGGCTCGTCGCTGCTGCTGCTTGGCGCGTCGACCAGCGTCAGCCCAGCGGAAGCGAGCACCTCTCCATCCAAGATCTCTCCTTCGACCGGCGCCCTGGAGCTTGACGCCCAGGGGAGCTTGATGAAGATGCCGTCGCTGGCCTTCAAGTAGGCGCCGGGCTGGGGCTCTTCGGAGCCTGGCGCTGCTGCAGCGGCGGAGGGATCGGCAGTCGGCGTAGCGCCTGATGCTCCTGCGGCCTCAGGGCCGTCAGTGCAATCGCCGGATCCCTCGCCAGCTTCTGCGGTGGCAGCTTTGGCGGCCTCTTCGTCGGCGGGATCATCAGCGCCGGTCTCTTCTTCGGTGGCAGCGGCGTCGTTGGTATTGCCGTGCACGTTCTCGTCGCGGGCGACCTCGGTTTCCATCGGCTCTGCGGCAGATGGATCTGATGACTGGAAAAAGGAGAAAAGTCAAGCAAAATATCCAAAAAGAAAATCAGAAGAAGAAGAACCCAAGGGAAGTTTTCAAGCAAGAGGATTACCTGTACTAGGATCTGCAGTCATGGTCTCAACCACCGGAGGGTCGCGAGTGTTGTCCCTTGCTGGAGAACTGTCCCTTGCTAGAGAATTCTCCCTTGCCGGAGAACGCTCCCTTGCCGGGGAATCCTCCCTTGGCGGTGTAGTCGAAGCAGATGGCATTTCGGGAGCGGCTTCCGGGCACTCCTGGTGAGGTTGCTCTGCTCCTACACAAACCAACAGTTAGATATCAGCAAAGAAAGAGCACCCATGTGCGCCTGACAGTAGGAAGTAAACCATATACTTACGCTGGGGGCTGCGCTGGGGGCTGCTTTGGGGAAAAGTTGCCGGGTCCGGCAAGGTGGTCTCGGACACGCCCCCTGCTGTCGCGGCGGGTTCGTCCTCGATGACAATCACCGGGACCTTGGCTCTCTTCGCCGCTCTCTGGGCCAGAGTCCTGAAAAGGAATGGGTTCGGAGTAAAGCAAATCGGATACAAGACAAAACAACAAGAATTGAAGAACTACAAGTACAACAAAGAATCTTACTCTTCTTCTTCCTCGTCGGAGCTGAGCGCGGAGAGATCGAAGTCCGGCTCGCCTCCGGTGCGACGAGGCGGAGGAGTAGGTTCCCTTGTCCGCTTGGCAGGAGCAGTAGCGGTGGACCGGGAAGACCCCACTCCAGTTGCCGCAGCGGCGTGAGGCGCTCCCGCGGCAACAGTGCTTGCCGCGGTAGAGCGTGTCGCGTGGCACGGAGGCTGTTGACTCGTCTGCCGCCCCGCTACGTCCCCGGCCTTGCGGAGACGCCTTCTTGGTGGAGCTCGGGGCTCCGCTTGCGGCGATCTGGCTGAAGGTGGGGAGGAGGAGGAGCCGATCTTCAACGAGTCGCTCGCGTCCTCGGCGGGCTCGCTCGACTCAGCTTCAGGCCCGACAAGATCTTCCTCGCTGGCAAGCTCCTCTCGCTCGACAAGGCTTGCCGCCTCTACTGCCTCTGCCTCCTCCATGGTGAATCCGAATTCACCCGCGGCAGCGGCTGCTGCCACCTCTTCCAGCCTGGTGGCGATGCGCTGCATCTCATTATCGGTGGTGTCGCGGGTGAGGCTCTTCTGTTCATCGGGGTGGACCGGCACTTCTACCAGGCCGTCAAAGAACTCCTGCATGACGTCATCCGCAGGATCTTGCCAAGTTGGAACAATTCCATGTGAATCGCACAGCGGCATCATTGCTCGGATGCGGTCAAGCGAGGAGTTGTTGCACAGCGGAACGACACCCCTTGGCAACATGAACGCTTCGGGACGTTGAGGATCGCGCTTGAAAAATTCCAGGATCATTGCGTCCAGTTCCAGGACATTGAAGTTGAAGTTGAGGCCCGGGCGCAGCCTCATGATATCCGCCGCATTCTGGAACTCCCAGACGGGTCTCCTCCTCTCCTGTAGGGGGGCGATGCGGCGACGAAGAAAATCTGCGCCAATGGTGCCTACGGTGAGCCCGGCAAGCCTGAGGCGGAGGATCCGGGTGACGGCAATTTTCAGCCTATCGTCTTCCGGGCCACGTTACTCCAATCCTTGCCGCGCACTATTGGGGCTTGGCGCTGGGCGGTAAATGGCTGCGGGTTCTCCTCGACAATCCAGCACCATTCTGCTCTCCATTCCTCCCACTTGCTGCGGAGCTCTCCCTCCAGATAAGCGTCCTTCTTGCCGTTCTCGAAATCCAAGCGATTCCGCCGGAAAGAGGCTCACATCTCTCAACTCGGGGCATAAAGAAGTGGCGGAAAAGAGCTATGTTTGGATAGACTCCGACAAAGTTTTCGCAGAGATGTGCGAAAACTGCCATGGTCAGAACAGCATTGGGGGTGAAGTCAAGGAGGCGGAACCCGTAGGTGTTCATGATATCGCAGAAGAATTCAGAGAAAGGCGGGCAGAGCCCGCAGTAGAAGAACAGCGCGAAGAAAGGGTATCCATTCGGAGCCAGTTCCGAAGCGGCGGCTGGGAGTACCTTCGTACGCGGATGCGCTTGCGTCTCCGTCGACCAGAAGAGGTAGTAGTACTCCCTCAGCTCCTTCACGGTGAGCTGGGGGGGAAGATCGCCCGCTCCTTTCATAGCGCCGCGAGCTGCTGCGCCTCGACCGACTTCACGACCTTCCCCTTGTCGGCTTTCGGAGCCATGGCGGAGGTGGTGGGGGAGATCGACGGCGTTAGTGTTGCTGGTGGCGATGGAGGGCGGAGCGCTGCTCTCTTTCAGTTTTGGGAAGAAGGGGGGGGGAGCGGCGGAGATTTCTGAGATTGGAGTAGCAACCGGCGAGATGGGCGAATTGCCCCTGTTTCCCCTGCTTATAAAGAGGGAGGGGCGGGCGTTCCGTCTTTCCGAATAAAGAAACCACCCACGATCTCTCCCACGACGCCGCATTCGACGCGTGCCGTTCGGGGAGGGCGCGGTGGATGCGGAGTAAGATACGGCGTGACCCAGGCCGCGCGTGCCCGTGCCCTGTTTTGGGCCTGGCCCAACAACGCTCGGCGCCATGTGTGGCCCAGGCCCGGGGGCTCCTGTCGGTGTACTAGAGTAGGGGTACCCTAGTATCCCGGACTTGTGCACGGGCAGTCGCAGCACCCCCGCGGCAAGGCTTGTCGGGCGACCGCCAAGGTCCTCTGTGGTTCCTCTGGAGCCATTCAAGAACAAAGTATTCAAGCCAAGGAGACAAGGCCCCGGCAAGAGGAGCTTGTCGGGAAGGCCAACCCAGGCGTCTCAAGGAACTTGCCGCGACGCGCCACGCGTCCCGGCAAAGCCTGGTGAGCGACAAGCTTCCGGATGCGACAAGACAACGACCGCGGCAAGGCGCTTGCCGCGGCGAGCGACCACTCTGTACCCGTGCTCCAGCACATCCCCCAACGTGTCGCCCTGGGACCTTTCCAGGCGCGCGTGGCGGGAGGCTGTGCAGCCAGCGGTGCGCGGTGGCAAGCGACGCTGACAAGATAACCATCGTGGCAAGCGGTGGCGCCCCTGACGGTCCCTTTCTGCACTGTTTGGGTGACTCAGACGGGCATTTAATGCCTTTGTCCCCTGCCGTCAGGGTTAGGTAGGATACACTGTACAGGTAGCTATACCAACCACAATTCCTTTTCCATTTTTACCCTTGTCTACGTTGCCACCTGTCGGTGACCCCTTGAGCATATAAAAGGAGGCCCATGCGCAATGTAGAGGCGTTGGAAGGTAGAAAAACACTCACGCTCGGTCTCGTTAGCAGCTAAAGTGTACTGTAGCACTCAGCGCTCCCGAGCAAGAACTCAATACAACTAGACAAGCAGCAGTAGTAGTGTTATCTCTCCGGAGAGCTCCGAAGCTGGGTAAACCGCTCGTGTGTTTCGCCTCGATCCGCTCTTCATGCGATCCCCGCCCCCCGCCGAACCGAAAGGGGCTCGGTCCGCCGGTCCCGTAGGTGTTCGTGGATCAGTTTCCCCGACATCTATGTATTCACACATGTATTATGTTTCCGGTTAATACAATTCTAGCATGAGTAATAAACATTTATCATGATATAAGGAAATAAATAATAACTATATTATTGCCTCTAGGGCATATTTCCTTCAGTCTCCCACTTGCACTAGAGTCAATAATCTAGTTCACATCATCATATGATTCAATCACCAATATTCACATCTGTATGTGATTAATACTCATAGTTCACATCGTCATGTGATCAACACCCAAAGGGTTTACTAGAGTCAATAATCTAGTTCACATCGCTATGTGATTAACACCCAAAGAGTACTAAGGTATGATCATGTTTTGCTCGTGAGAGAAGTTTACTCTACGGGTCTGTCACATTCAGAGTCGTATGTATTTTGCAAATATTCTATGTCTACAATGCTCTACATGGAGCTACTCTAGCTAATTGCTCCCACTTTCAATATGTATCCAGATTGAGACTTAGAGTCATCTGGATCAGTGTAAAAGTTTGCACTGATGTAACTTTTACGAGGAACTCTTTTATCACCTCCATAATCTAGAAATATCTCCTTAGTCCTCACTAAGGATATTCTTGACCGCTGTCCAATGATCTACTATTAGATCAAAATTGTATTCCTTTGCCAAACTCAGAGCAAGGTATACAATAGGTCTGGTACACAGCATAGCATACTTTATAGAACCTATGACTGAGGCATAGGGAATGACTTTTCATTCTCTTTCTATTTTCTGCCGTGGTCGGTATTTGAGTCTTACTCAATTTCACACCTTGCAACACAGGCAAGAACTCCTTCTTTGACTGTTCCATTTTGAACTATTTCAAAAAAATTATCAAGGTATGTACTCATTGAAAAATCTTATCAAGCGTCTTGATCTATCTATATAGATCTTGATGCCCAATGTGTAAGCAGCTTCACCGAGGTCTTGCTTTGAAAAAACTCTTATTCAAGTATCCTTTCATGCTATCCAGAATTTCTATATTATTTCCAATCAACAATATGTCATCCACATATAATATTAGAAATGCTATAGAGCTCCCACTCACTTTCTTGTAAATACAGATCTTTCCAAAAGTCCGTATAAAACCATATGCTTTGATCAACTCATCAAAGTGTATATTCCAACTCCGAGATGCTTGCACCAGTCCATTGATGGATTGCTGGAGCTTGCACACTTTGTTAGCATCTTTAGGATTGACAAAAACTTTCTGGTTGCATCATATACAACTCTTCTTTAATAAATCCATTAAGGAATGCAGTTTTGACATCCATTTGCCAGATTTCATAAAATGTGGCAATTGCTAACATGATTCAGACAGACTTAAGCTTCGATACAAGTGAGAAAATCTCATCGTATTCAATACCTTGAACTTGTTGAAAACCTTTCGCAACAAGTCGAGCTTAGTAGATAGTCACACTACTATCAGTGTCCGTCTTCCTCTTGAAGATCCATTTATTTAACATGGCTTGCTGATCATCGAGCAAGTCAATCAAAGTCCATACTTTGTTCTCATACATGGATCATATCTCAGATTTTATGGCCTCAACCCATTTCGTGGAATCTGGGCTCATCATCGCTTCCTCATAGTTCGTAGGTTCATCATGGTCTAGTAACATGACTTCCAGAACATGATTACCATACCACTCTGGTGCGGATCTTACTCTGGAAGACCTACGAGGTTTGGTAGCAACTTGATCTGAAGTTTCATGATCATCATCATTAACTTCCTCACTATTTGGTGTAGGAATCACTAGAACTGATTTCTATGATGAACTACTTTCCAATAAGGGAGAAGGTACAATTATCTCATCAATTTCTACTTTCCTCCTACTCACTTCTTTCGAGAGAAACTTCTTCTCTAGAAAGGATCCATCTTAACAACGAATAACTTGCTTTCGGATCTGTGATAGAAGGTGTACCCAATAGTTACCTTTGGGTATTCTATGAAGACGCACTTCTCTGATTTGGGTTCGAGCTTATTAGGTTGAAAACCTTTTTCATATAAGCATCGCAACTCCAAGTTTTAAGAAACGACAGCTTAGGTTTACTGCTAAACCATAGTTCATACGATGTCGTCTCAACGGATTTAGATGTTGCCCTATTAAACGTGGATGCAGTTGTCTCTAATGCATAACCCCAAAATGATAGTGGTAAACCGATAAGAGACATCATAGATCGCACCATATCTAGTAAAGTATTGTTACAACATTCGGACACACCATTACATTGTGGTGTTCCAGATGGCGTGAGTTGAGAAACTATTTCACATTGTTTCAAATGAAGACCAAACTCATAACTCAAATATTTGTCTCCACGATCAGATCGTAGAAACTTTATTTTTCTTGTTACGATGATTTTTCCACTTCACACTGAAATTCTTTGAACTTTTCAACTATTTCAGACTTATGTTTCATTAAGTAGATATACCCATATCTGCTCAAATCATCTGTGAATGTGAGAAAATAACGATACCCGCTGCGAGCCTCAACATTCATTGGACCACAAACATCAGTATGTATGATTTCCAACAAATCAGTTGCTCGCTCCATAGTTCGAGAGAACGGCGTTTTAGTCATCTTGCCCATGAGGCACAGTTCGCAAGTACCAAGTGATTCATAATCAAGTGATTCCAAAAGCCCATCAGTATGGAGTTTCTTCATGCGCTTTACACCGATATGACCTAAACGGCAGTGCCACAAATAAGTTGCACTATCATTATCAACTCTGTATCTTTTTGTTTCAACACTATGAATATGTGTATCACTACTATCGAGATTCAATAAAAATAGACCACTCTTCAAGGGTGCATGACCAAAAAATATATTACTCATATATATAGAACAACCATTATTTTCTGACTTAAATGAATAACCATCTCGCATCAAACAAGATCCAGATATAATGTTCATGCTCAACGCTGGCACCAAATAACAATTATTTAGGTCTAAAACTAATCGCGATGGTAGATGTAGAGGTAGCGTGCCGACCGCGATCACATCGACTTTGGAACCATTTCCCACGCGCATCGTCACCTCGTCCTTAGCCAATCTTCGCTTAATCCGTAGTCCCTATTTCGAGTTGCAAATATTAGCAACAAAACCAGTATCAAATACCCAGGTACTACTGCGAGCATTAGTAAGGTACACATCAATAACATGTATATCACATATACCTTTGTTCACTTTCCATCCTTCTTATCCGCCAAATACTTGGCGCAGTTCCGCTTCCAGTGTCCAGTCTGCTTCCAGTAGAAGCACTCAATCTCAGGCTTAGGTCCAAACTTGGGTTTCTTCTCTTGAGCAGCAACTTGTTTGCTGTTCTTCTTGAAGTTCCCCTTCTTCTTCCCTTTGCCCTTTTTCTTGAAACTGGTGGTCTTGTTAACCATCAACACTTGATGCTCCTTTTTGATTTCTACCTCCGCGTCTTTTAGCATTGCGAAGAGCTCAGGAATAGTCTTGTCCATCCCTTGCATATTATAGTTCATCACGAAGCTCTTGTAGCTTGGTGGCAGTGATTGAAGAATTCTGTCAATGACACTATCATCAGGAAGATTAACTCCCAGTTGAATCAAGTGATTATTATACCCAGACATTTTGAGTATGTGTTCACTGACAGAATTATTCTCCTCCATCTTGCAGCTATAGAACTTATTGGAGACTTCATATCTCTCAATCCGGGCATTTGCTTGAAATATTAACTTCAACTCCTGGAACATCGCATATGCTCCATGACGTTCAAAACATCGTTGAAGACCCGGTTCTAAGCCGTAAAGCATGGCACACTGAACTATCGAGTAGTCATCAGCTTTGCTCTGCCAGACGTTCTTAATGTCGTGAGTTGCATCAGCAGCAGGCCTGGCACCCAGCGGTGCTTCCAGGACGTAATTCTTCTGTGCAGCAATGAGGATAATCCTCAGGTTATGGACCCAGTCCGTGTAATTGCTACCATCATCTTTCAACTTTGCTTTCTCAAGGAACGCATTAAAATTCAACGGAACAACAACACGAGCCATCTATCTACAACAAACATAGACAAGCAAAATACTATCAGGTACTAAGTTCATGATAAATTTAAGTTCAATTAATCATATTACTTAAGAACTCCCACTTAGATAGACACCCCTCTAATCTTTTAAGTGATTACGTGATCCATATCAACTACACCATGTCCGATCGTCACGTGAGATGGAGTAGTTTCAACGGTGAACATCAATATGTTGATCATATCTACTATATGATTCACGCTCGACCTTTTGGTCTCCGTGTTCCGAGGCCATATCTGTTATATGCTAGGCTCGTCAAGTTTAACCTGAGTATTCCGCGTGTGCAACTGTTTTGCACCCGTTGTATTTGAGCGTAGAGCCTATCACACCCGATCATCACGTGGTGTCTCAGCACGAAGAACTTTCGCAACGGTGCATACTCAGGGAGAACACTTCTTGATAATTTAGTGAGAGATCATCTTAAAATGCTACCGTCAATCAAAGCAAGATAAGATGCATAAAGGATAAACATCACATGCAATCAATATAAGTGATATGATATGGCCATCATCATATTGTGCTTGTGATCTCCATCTTCGAAGCACCGTCGTGATCATCGTTGTCACCAGCGCGACACCTTGATCTCCGTCGTAGCATCGTTGTTGTTACGCCATCTATTGCTTCTACGACTATCGCTACCGTTTAGTGATAAAGTAAAGCAATTACAGGGCGTTTGCATTTCATACAATAAAGCGACAACCATATGGCTCCTGCCAGTTGCCGATAACTTCGGTTACAAAACATGATCATCTCATACAATAAAATATAGCATCACGTCTTGACCATATCACATCACAACATGCCCTGCAAAAACAAGTTAGACGTCCTCTACTTTGTTGTTGCAAATTTTACGTGGCTGCTACGGGCTTTAGCAAGAACCGTTAACCACAACGATAGTTCGTCAAGTTAATGTTGTTTTAACCTTCGCAAGGATCGGGCGTAGCCACACTCGATTCAGCTAAAGTGAGCGAGACAGACACCCGCCAGTCACCTTTAAGCACGAGTGCTCGTAACGGTGAAACCAGTCTCGCGTAAGCGTACGCGTAATGTCGGTCCAGGCCGCTTCATCTCACAATACCGCTGAGCCAATATATGACATGCTGGTAAGCAGTATGACTTGTATCGCCCACAACACACTCGTGTTCTACTCGTGCATATGACATCTGCGCATAAAACCAGGCTCTGATACCACTGTTGGGGAACGTAGTAATTTTAAAAATTTCCTACGTACACGCAAGATCATGGTGATGCATAGCAACGAGAGGGGAGAGTAATATCCACGTACCCTCGTAGACCTTAAGCGGAAGCGTTATGACAACGCGGTTGATGTAGTCGTACGTCTTCACGATCTGACCGATCCAAGTACCGAACATACGGCACCTCCGAGTTCAGCACACGTTCAGCTCGATGACGATCCCCGGACTCCGATCCAGCAAAGTGTCGGGGATGAGTTCTGTCAGCACGACTGCGTGGTGAAGATGATGATGTTCTACCGGCGCAGGGCTTCGCCTAAACTCCACGATGATATGACCGAGGTGGAATATGGTGGAGGGGGGCACCGCACACGGCTAAGGAACGATCACGTAGATCAACTTGTGTTGTTGTGCCTAGAGGTGCCCCCTTGCCCCCGTATATAAAGGAGCCAGGGGGAGGGGGTCGGCCGGCCAGCAGGGGCGCGCCAGGAGGAGTCCTCCTCCCACCGGGAGTAGGACTCCCCCCTTCCTTGTTGGAGTAGGAGAGAAGGAAAGAGGGGGAGAGGGGGAAGGAAAAGGGGGCTGCACCCCTTGTCCAAGTCGGACCAGAGGGGGGCTGCGCACCTCCTTCCTTTCGGCCTCTGTCCTCTATTCTCGTATGGCCCAATAAGGCCCATATACTCATCGGCGAATTCCCGTAACTCTCCGGTACTCCGAAAAATACCCGAATCACTCGGAACCTTTCTGAAGTCTGAATATAGTCGTCCAATATATCAATCTTTACGTCTCGACCATTTCGAGACTCCTCGTCATGTCCCCGATCTCATCCGGGACTCCGAACTCCTTCGGTACATCAAAACTCATAAACTCATAATATAACTGTCATCGAAACCTTAAGCGTGCGGACCCTATGGGTTCGAGAACTATGTAGACATGACCGAGACACGTTTCCGGTCAATAACCAATAGAGGAACCTGGATACTCATATTGGCTCCTACATATTCTACGAAGATCTTTATCGGTCAAACCGCATAACAACATACGTTGTTCCCTTTGTCATCGGCATGTTACTTGCCCGAGATTCGATCGTCGGTATCCAATACCTAGTTCAATCTCGTTACCGCCAAGTCTCTTTACTCATCACGTAATGCATCATTTCGTAACTAACTCATTAGCTACATTGCTTGCAAGGCTTATATGTGCATTACCGAGAGGGCCCAGAGATACCTCTCCGACAATCGGAGTGACAAAACCTAATCTCGAAATATGCCAACCCAACATGTACCTTTGGAGACACCTGTAGTACTCCTTTATAATCATCCAGCTACGTAGTGACGTTTGGTAGCACCCAAAGTGTTCCTCCGGTAAACGGGAGTTGCATAATCTCATAGTTACAGGAACATGTATAAGTCATGAAGAAAGCAATAGCAATATACTAAACGATCAAGTGCTAGGCTAACGGAATGGGTCATGTCAATCACATCATTCTCCTAATGATGTGATCCCGTTAATAAAATGACAACTCTTTTGTCCATGGCTAGGAAACATAACCATCTTTGATAAACGAGCTAGTCAAGTAGAGGCATACTAGTGACACTATGTTTGTCTATGTATTAACACATGTATTATGTTTCCGGTTAATACAATTCTAGCATGAATAATAAACATTTATCATGATATAAGGAAATAAATAATAACTATGTTATTGCCTCTAGGGCATATTTCTATCAGGATACCATGAAATGTGAAATCCACGTTGAGATCACTATATCACAAACTCACTCTAATTCAAAAACTCGTCTTAAATCAATTACCATGTTGAGATTAGTATTTGCAAGGAAAATGCGGGTATTGTAATACACATAGATTCATTCAGCAATTTAAAAAGTTCCTTTGGCATTCTCGAATGGTAGGACCCAACGGCGTACCAGCCAGACCTTGGCTCGTGTTGATCCTAAAAAAATCCGGGCTCGTGTCCTTCTAGTGGCGTGCGTGGTACGCACATAGTCGAGCCTCAGCGTTTCGAGTCGAAATATCTGGCGGCCAGAATTCCAGGAAATTCCCCTCATGTCCCAGGTCCATAATGACTACTACAGATGAACAACAGAGGGATGCTTTAGTAACAAGACAATGTTACCTACCGTGCCGAGCATGGTTCAATTCCCTCGGTCGCCGCTTGCCGAGGTCACCCGTCAACTGCATTGCCTAGTACTACTACTATTACACCAGGATGAGCACAGAATTGAGCATGTTTGTTCGTGCCTAGTACTTGAGTTTATATATCAGGCAATGCATTGGTACGGAGGGATTATCCTTTTACTCTGCATATATAACTTGTCTGAAATCTAAGTAAGCAAAATGTTTGACCAAATCATTTCTTAAGAAATACAACAAGACATATGTATGGCTTGAAATTTTATTGCATGATGCAGGTTATGATATTTTTTCAAATCCTGGATCTTAAATTTCAGAAGATCCAAAAGTGACCATAAATTCTTGAAACTAAGCATGGTCACGTGCTATGGCACAAACATTACTTCGTAATTTTTTTCTTCAATTTGAGACAAGCTGCTTATGACAAGTTGCACAAATGAAGAGCCAAGGTATTTTGGAACAAAGACCTGACACGTTTAGGCAAACACTTTTCGCTATTGAAATCATGGGCGTTTACGTGCCGCCATGAGTCCCGCTTCTCATCGGCAGGTGCCGTCCGAGCAAGCGTGTGAGTCGATGGGAGGCGTGTGAGCAGACCGCTGCGGCAGCTGACAGGGAGGCGTGCAAGCAGACCGCTGTGCAGGCTCACCGGGAGGCGAGCCATTTGACCAGTCTCTGCTGCCTACCTTTGTCCCAACAACTCCCACTTTGAATGTCGCTGGTGCCGCAGTTTAAGATCAACCCCGCACTACCCGGAATCGCTACAATCTTCTCTCTTCCTTTCCGATTCTCCCGTCGTCTACCTCGAACCAGCCTGACCTAAACGTACGCCATGCCGCATCATGATGGTCTGCCCTTAGTCTTCCAATTTCCTGAGGAAGACACCCAATCGGAGTCTCAAGAACATAAGGCTCTTTGGACGAGCTTGAACTGGCCTTGCGGGAAGATGCCGCGCCCGTCCCCGCTCCCGTTCCGGCTCCCGTCGCCCCGACTGCGCCAACGCTCATCCCTGTGGCATTGATGGGCTGGGAGCCGCACATTGTCGCCGAGCTTGATGCCACGGGGTTCCACGAGGTCCCCGCCGACTTTCACGCGCCCGTGCACCTTCCAGCGCATGCGCCTGCACGTGCACTGACACGCACACCCGTGCCGGTGCCCGTGCACCTGCCAACGTACGTGCCTGCACGTGCACTGACGTGCGCGCCCGTGCCGGTTCCCGTGCACACGAATGTCTCCGCAGCGCTGTTGACAGCGCCTGTCCCCGCGCGGGTGCCAGTGCCCCCCTCAGCGGCATGGATGGCCGTTGTCGACCGCTTCCTTGCACCAACGCCAGTCGCCTCCTCCCGCCAGTTGACTCGCTCCGAAGTCTAGAACATTTTGGCCTTCCTTGAAGCTAGGCCAACGTCCAGGAGTATGCCAACAATGGCGCAAGACCCCACCGTCACCGTCGATCAGTGGCCCAATGACACACAGACCACGGCAAAGGATCCGCTTCCAACCGCAAGAAGCCGCCGCCGCCGCGTAATCTAAATTTGCCATGAAAAATGTTCGGATTGCCATGCTTAAAATCCGAACGTTTATCATTTCCATTTATTTTAGATCGATCATCGTATAATTTAAAGTTGGAGTCAGACTGAATGAAATCTATGGTTTGATCGATTGAATGATCTGCTAGAGCCGTACCAAATTAAATATAAAACGTCATCAAGCCACATGTATTCCTTGTCATCCAACGACCTAGACTACTTCAATGTCAAGCGCTCAACATGTTTACAGTGCAGTTAATTTGATGCCAAAAATAGTGCTAATCACATAATAACACGCAAATAACATCCTACTTAATATCCAAATGCACTTAATATACTTCCAAATTAACGTGCATTGCACGTACACACTGACTAGTGCTACTAGTACGTGAAACTGGTGCCATAACTTGTGAACGCGTCCAGATATGGTCAATGGCAACATCGCCCGCGAGTTCTTCGTGTTTGCCCGTGCGTCTAAACGCA
Source organism: Triticum dicoccoides (assembly GCF_002162155.2). Lineage (NCBI taxonomy): Eukaryota > Viridiplantae > Streptophyta > Magnoliopsida > Poales > Poaceae > Triticum > Triticum dicoccoides. Next base: position 689,415,953 of record NC_041383.1, on the reverse strand, counting down.
TAAGGGGAGGAGAGAGAGAGCACACATGGAACCCACCAGTACGTGAAGGTGAATAGTATATGTGCTAATGAGCCGGTCCCACTAATGTACTAAAAATAATATTACATGTTATCTATTAAATAGGCTGTGGTAATATAAAAACATTATGTGAACAAAGGGGGGTACAATAAACATTGATGTTCTACGTATGTTGCCTATTGACGTGCGGCTTGAAGGCCCTGGTCGCATGTTTGATCCTCGTCCTTTATTTTTTTAATTTGTATATGGGTCCAAATTTATTTTATGACATGTGGGCCCCTCGGTGTGTAGTTTGTAGAACTTAAATTTGTGGGTCGAAATTTGTTCCATTCCAAGTAGACTATCGGTGTGTAGTTTTGTAGCTTATTTATACTAATTAAAGAGAACAACAGAGTTTTTTGCAATAATACCATGGTGCGACGTTGAAGGGGAGAAAGGACGTGCGAGAGAGCGATGACCGAGCCAGAGGAAAATCAACTAGGGGAGTTGCGGGGGTTGCAACGGTGTTTGGAGTAGTTGTGGACCGAATGCTGTGAAAATATAATCTAAACCGACCGGAATAAATGCCTAGACAAATTATTCCAAGGTTGGAGTGCCCCTCGCAATGTAAATAGCTCCGGCTTTGCAAGAGATGGAGAGGTAGCTTCAATGCATGGAAGATACGGCGTGAGAAAGCAAGGTCAATCGAGAGACATAAAGATAGAGAGACAAAGTGAGTGTGCTCCGACACTCATTGAACAGATATATATGCTCTGGAGAGATATTGTCTGATTGATCTTTTGGCAAGGGTGAGGGATGTAAGATAGAGCTTGAGAGATGATCCAGTCACAGACGTGTAGATATATTTTGTGCGTGGGAGGAAGCAAGGCCAATCGATCACATAGAGGCGTCGTGCGATCGAAAGAGTGACACGGGTTGGAGAGAGTGACCTAGATAGACAATGTGCGTGAGAGAGTATACAATGTGAATAGGTCAAATTGGGCTCAAACATGGTGATATATCGTTTTTGTCCAAGAAAGAGCGAGGTCAATCGAGAAATATCAAGAGAGAGAGATAGGGAGAGAAAGAGAGAGATAGAGAGAGAGAGAGATTGAGCGAGCGTGGCCCGCCATGAGGTCGAAAGAGTGGGGGCGGCTTGGATGGACTTACCTAGATAGACAATCTGCATGAGAGAGTATAGAGTGTGTCGATCGAGGCCCGAACAGGGAGATATATCATTTCTGTGTGGAAGAAAACGAGGTTAAACGAGACTCAGATAAAGAGAGCAAGATTGAGCTAGTGTGGCCCGCCGTGCGGAAGAAAGAGTGAGACAGTCTCGAGGGAGTGACCTGGATAGACAACGTGCATGCGTGCGCATGAGAGGCTGGGGGGCTATATAGGAAATGCATGTATGTAGCGCGAGAGGGTGACAGGGAGAGGGAGAGAGAGAGAGAGCTCGAGATGGGGTGCAATGGCGGGTGTGTGAGGTAAATACATTTGGTAACAGAGTGGAAAAAGGGGGTTGTGTAGCTGAGAGAGTTAGAGATCGAAACATGGAGAGAAAGAATGAACGTGTGTTGGAAACCGATAGCTTCCTAAGGTGGTTAGGAGAGGAAGATTGGCTGATACATGAAGTATGTAGCGTGTGTGCGGGGGGGGGGGGTGCTAAAAACAAAATTTGAATGTACATAGTACGAGACTTAATATTGATGTTTCAATTCGGTGTACATTGTAAGATTTGAACTGAGGACCATGCATATGGGTAATTATTTCGAATTCGTGCCATACTAGGTTTCGAAAAGTTGACATTGACTCGATTTGTTGTGCTATTTTGTAGGTCATATGTTTGAATCCATCCAAAAGTTTTCTCTCTACCATGGTGTTCATCATATACATATGAATTTGTATTAAAAAAATAGCATGGATACAGTGAAATGCTAAATCCACGTTAGAATTGGAGATCGCTACATGACACACATTCTAATTCAAATAACTAATTATGTGACACACACTCCAATCCACGTTAGCGTGGATACGGTGGATACCGTTTCGATTTTTTTCAAATAACTCCTCATTAATTAATTTATAGTACTATACCTCGTTTCGAATGACTAATTATTGCAAGGAAAACACTGGCATGGTAATACATACAGATTCATTTGCAAATTAAAGAAGATTCGTTTGCATTCTCAAATGTAGGCGCACCAGGCAGACTAGGGTCGTGTCGTGGTGGTCGCGTGTGTTGGACGGACGCGTAGCACCCAGCCACCCCCCCCCCAAAGGAGGACGAAAAAATAAGTTCGCGCTTCCGTGTTTCGGATTGAAATATCTGGTGGCCCCAATTCTAGCCCTGCAAAATCTCCCTTCTCCACCGTCCCCTTCCACGCCCAGATTGCTTAAATCCCTAATTCGCCGCCAACCCAAGCAAAGTTCAAATCACCCCTCATCTCGTCTCTTTCCCCACCTCTGTGCCGGACGATGACAACGAAGACGACGGTCGCGCTTCACCTCCGCACTGGAGCTACCTCATCTACGCCCTCGTCCACCGCACTGGGTGGTCCATCGACAATGTCGGCCGCCGCAACCGACGTGCCTCACGGACACCGACTTCCACCGCATCAGGTGCGCTTCATCGACGCCGTCTCCCAGCTCACCGGGGCTACTTCATCGAGCACATCGTCGCACCTCCGCCCCCCGAGGCCTTTGGGGCTTCACCAACGGTCTCGTCCACCGCATCTTAGCGCTCCGCTGCAACTCAAGATTTGCATCCATGAGCGGCTAGCCAACGCTAGCGCATCACCCTCAACGGCTCTGAAGTGACCCGCACTCTAGCTAGGCGAGCATGCCCAAACGCCGGCCCGAAATAGGTATCCACACGTCCCTCCCTTGTGCACTATTCTGATGATGTTTGGATATCCTTTCACTGCTCTCTTAGCTTACACGCCTGTGCAACTCTGACTTTAACTCTTATTTCTTCTAGAGATATCATCTGAAACAAGCAAATCCATCTTTAGCGAAGCATGACGGTGCTATGTGATCTGGTACACATCCTGCACACCTGTATAACCTTGTAATATCTGTCCTCTGGTACAACAGCAAGGTCGATTCCTCTTATTTGATCAACCATTTGCCGTGTCAAAAATGTAGAGGGGGATACAAGGAGCACAAGGCCTGCACATCCAAGCAAGTGGTAACATGGACTTGTACATGGAACATCCCAAGCGCAAGCAGAGCTGCAATGAGCCTATACAACGAGCTAGCGCAAGTCCCTGCATTTCATTTAATTCGTATTGGCATTCATGTATGATTTGTGTGTAGTGGCGGATCCACGAATTCAAGTTACCAGGGGCGAACATTTAACTTAAAAAACACGAAGGCACTTGCACTCCGGAAATCAACATAACTTGATAAATGTGAAGCTACATGCACTTTGAAAACCAGCTAATGATCCAAAGTAGTTCCGATTATAAACACTAAATGATGCAAGCACCAAAAAACACAAAATGCAACATTGTGTGCAAGGACTACAAACATGGTCTGTACCTGCTTGAATTATTCGTTCTCTGGCTGAAAATATCAAAGTGTAATTGCACCTATAACCAGTGCACAAACTGCATATCAATATATATATCCTGCACAAGTATGCCGATAGTTTCAAACAACAGGTTAGAAAAGTATTTATGCTATGTTGTCATGATACGGGGACTTTCTGGTAGATGGCCTCGATGTTTCCTCAAGCCATGAAAATGCACTATAATTTGCTTGTCATCAATGCCTGCAAATCTCTATGTCTCTCTCAACATAGCAGATCATCATTAGACACTAAATCCTTCGATGGGAGCTTGCAAAATTCTTGCATTAGATCCCTCATTAGACACTATATGTTCATCACCAGGAGCAGGTAAAATGTTTGCATCAAATCCTTCATTAGCAGTCTGTTCATTAGACACTTCAGGCTCAAGAATGACATGAGCTTGTATGTTTGCACCGGAAACTTGATTAGATACATCAGATTCAGTCAGTTCAGTATTGATAGGGGGAGTTATAAAATAAGTAGAAATTGGTTTCATTTTCTCATAGATTCCCTACATATAAGCAGTTTTACAACACCGTGAGGTTTAACTATTGGCCAGAAATTGAAGAGTTGAATTAGATATAATTAGGGATGTGATGTACCTGCTCGTTGCGCATGCTACTCTTGCATGCTGTGACTGTCCTTTTGTGCAAGCTCGATGCCATGCCCGTGCTGCCGCCGCTGTCTCCCACGCAGGCTACACCCAGGGTTGGATCATCATCTTCTTGTCCTTCCGTTCGCTTGAAACCCGGCGACTGCCCTCCAACGAGGGCGCGAGGAAGTGTTGTGTCAGTCTGTCTAGCGGTGGCTAGGTTAAGAGCAAACCAGAACGGAGGCTGGAGCGAATCAATTGGGAATTTTTGTGTTGTCGATCAATATGGGAGGCACTCGTTTGGGCCGTGGGCCTACTATAGGGCCTGCCTTGCACTTATGTTATTGGCCCATCCAAATTGAAACATTTTTCTTCATTTTTTACATTGCCTGCTCGTGCGTCGGGACGAACAAAACTAGCTTGGGCCAACCTGGACGATTCAAACTAGGTGCACACTTTCCAGCCACCCGAAGCGGCCGCCCATACCAGCCCCTATGGTGGCATCGCCCCTTTTGCGTGTATGATTGGGGTAGTGAAAACTATTCTAGTGGCGCTTTTGATTTACCCACAGAATGGTTGCATTGCTTGTTTCTATGAATTCAGTTCGCCAATAGTGTGAAGGATGCCAGTCTTTTCATCCTATTGTAGATTGCTTAGATCTCGATATGCCAAAAGTAATCGCATGAAATATATAGTAAAAGCCAGTGTGATGTGTGTGGCTACAACTAGTCTGACTACACGTCCTCATATAACATATCAAGGACGCACCAGCTTACCAGATTAACCATTCGACTTACAAATGTAGTGTGGGAAGAAAGAAGTATTGGGACTGCATGTCCAAGCAATTGATGCCATGGACTCCTTCATACAACCTTGTAAGAAAAAAAGAAGTTGCAGTGTGCCTGTACAAAGAACTAGCGTAACTTCAGTTACCTGCTTCTCAGAATTTTAGTTAGCCACTTATTGCAAAGTTGTTCAATTACATTGCTTGGCTTCATTTAGTTTGTTACTGATTACATAATGCCACAGCCTGTTAATCCTATTATAGAGTGCGCATATCGATGTGTTTGATACTTACTGTTAAGAATTACCTATTTGCTTGAACTTAAATAGCTACTTGTTTGTTTAACTACTTTGCTGCTGCAACAATGGGTTATAATGATGTTAATAACTACTTTTCAGCATCCAACTGAAACTCTTTAATTCCTAGTTTGTTTAACTGGTTTGCTGCTATAACTCCCAGTTGAGATGTTTTCCTAACTTCAACTTTTCTGAATCCAATCGGAACTTTAGTGGCAAAATAGGTTAGCCCAAGATGAAAGAGCGAGGTCCCCATGGACATTGTATCATCCCGCAGTGGTGGCACCGGCCCAATCATGCATTATGAATTGCCAACTGCTGATGCTCTAGAGGCTAAACTAGTGGTAGAAATAGATTCTGCTTCTGCACTTAGATATGAAGTTGACATGTTGAGGAAGCAAATAGCACAATCACAAGCAGTACTCAAGACAACCATTAAATATTTGGTGGGTTTCAAAATGAAGCAAGCTAAGATTGACCACATTGTTAAGGTCCTGAAGGAAAAAAGGAAATTAAATTCCTAGTTGGTAAATCATAGGTGAAATGTTCTTTCCATCGCTGAGTAACCGTTGTGTTGTTTTTTCATGTAATCAATCAAACCATTTGTTTTAGAGATCGTGTAATAATTGTTTTTTTTGCTTTTTGGTTTGTAATTTTATTTGAGCACAAGTCTGTATTTTTTTGAAAGGAAGTCTGTATTAATTGATAAGACTCGGAGACATTTCATTTTCATTGCTGTGCAAGACCTACAAATATACCAATTGGGCTGAATGTGCATTCAGCAATAATAGTACTAATATAGATGGACCATAAGTGGCACGCATCGGAAAGGGCCGAGATGTTGTAGTAGCTTGGCTAAAAAAAGGATGTTGTTGTAGCAAAAAAAGTACAGCGGCCTGGCTTATGTATGTTAGGTGATATTATTGATCCATATACTCTACCAGTGTTTATATGTCTGTTAGTTCTGTACATTCTTGGTTGATTGACTCGGTATTTGAATCTTGATACATCACTTGTGTACATATCTAACTGGGAGTACACATTATGTTGCTGTGACATTTGAGTTGGACATGAAGTGTTCCAAATATTCGAATTCACCTTAAACTGGATTCTAGCTTCTGAATTTGAGTATCGGCATTTGTAAACCATATTCATATATGACAGTGGAATACATCTTTGTCGTCCTTTTGAAGATATATAAAAACACATAGAATGATTTATAAAGATTCGTATAGGAATAGAAAATGGATTTGAATTTAGTTGCTAGGGTAAACGTGGATGCTTATTGTCCCAAAATTCGAAAGAAGCGGCAAAATGTCCACTCCCACGTCGGCTGCCCAAAGCCAAGTGTTTGGGAGATGGTAATTAATGTCTACCCATTATACGGACAACCCATCGGCCCGATTTCCACTGCTCTAAATAGGGGTAGGTTAGTAACTTCAATTAGATGTGACACGACCGCCTCTGAGCCCATTCTAACACGGTCGGCACCAAACATGGGCGGCAAAACACATTTGATTTAAGCTCGTCTGAAAGGACTGGGATCAGGTGACATGCGCTACGGTGACATGCACGGTGACATGCGGCCCAAATTCAAATTTAAACATTGCGAAAAAATCTGAAAAAAATCATGCATGTTCACAGCACATACTAAGATAACCACTAGAAATTTCAGATCAAAATTCGAAACATACATCGAGAAACAAAAAAGAGAAACTCAGATGTGAATAGTATACAGAGAACTGTTCGGGAACTATTCATGACAGATTTCTCATTTGAATTTGGGCCGCATGTCACCGTGCATGTCACCATAGCGCATGTCACCTGATCCCAATCCCGTCTGAAAGACCTCTGTTTCTCCCTCCATTTCCCCATAAATACACGGTGAGCGGCAAAACAAACTCGACTCAGACGAAATCGATGTAGGCAAATATTTTCAATAGGGGCAGGTTTGTAACTTCATTCAGACGTGACACAACCGCCCTACTTGTCAGCCCCGTTCATACACCGTGGGTGCCAACCATGGGCGCCAACCACCCTCTCCTCGCCCGAAATCGCTCTGGGAAATATTGGCGAGATGCGAGATTACCTTCCTATCCCCAACCGACATGACGTCCAAATTTTAAATGGGGGCTAAGTTCGTAACTTTCCCATATTTCAGACAGGCGCGTCCCAAAAACATGGTTCCCCGTACCTCAACCTCCATTTTCCCATTCATACACCATCCGCGCTAGAACACCATCCCCACACCAGCCTCCGTCCGCCACCCCATCCATCGCCGCCATCTTCCACCCCATCCATCGCCGCCGTCCTCCACCACATCCATCGCCACCGTCCTTCACCATGTCAGAGCGCCTACCAAGACCGCGTCGTCCACTGGTAGAGATGGACGTTTCTCATCCACGGCGACGGACCAAGAGCCTTGCATCGCGTCCTCTCGCTTCATCGGCGTCGTCGTCCTCTTTGCCAGGGTCGCTCACACGACATTCTCTTCCACCGCAATGGGACTTATCCCCCGATGCACCCGTGTACTGTCGCAGATCTGCTTCAACGCCACCGACAGCCATTGCACCCCCGATGCCTACACGGCGTCGCAAGAGAGGTGGTACTTCATATCTCCTCAACTTTTTGATCTCAACCAGAAAATAGATCTTAACTTGGTTACCCTACTTTCTTTTCAGCTCTTAGAATTTAGTTTTTGTTTGAAGCAAACAATGGATGCTAAATATCATTTCTCTGGTTTGCAGCTTCAAATCTGCCATGGCACAGTCATAATACGGTTTAATTGATCATGCTTAGGGTTTAATTGATCATGTTAGTTCCGTGGTGGTTTCTTTAATAGAAATCGGAGGGGAAACCCTCTTTTGCTAAAAAAATGCTTAGAGTTTCCCCCTTTTATGATCACTATACGATCAGAATACGTGCTTCATGTCATAATAGCACTGCTCCACCCATCAAGCTAAATTAGTTGTTCAAATACGAATATGATATTATTAAAACAGAGTCGTCTAATTGGTCGGCTAAATGTTCCTAAATTAGTTTCAAAAATGCATGTTCGCCGCTCGGGTGTGTACTCACAAGTAAAGGATTGATTCACTACATCTATGCTTGCCTTGTCATATTTGTTGTCAATATTGTTTTAGGGTGGACCACCCTGTTTCTAAATACTGGAACGTAGACATGAGTGAATAGTATTTCTCTATGTGATCTCTTCCATCATGTGTGGGCAATGAACACTGCATTGTATAGAAAGAAAGTGTCATTTCCAGCTTTTACATAGGCTTCGATCTTTTACATAGAATACAATCTATCTACTTGCGTTGTGTCGCACTACCAACACTCCACCCTTGAAGCTAAACATTATGCCACTCATAATTCCTTAGTTTATTTGTTCAAATATGAATTTCATATGATTCTAATGTTCATACTTCAGTTTTGAAATGTGTGTCTGCCTGTTATAGAGACATAAGGGGTTTGTATTTATGTGTGTGGTCTGGTCAGCACGGTTGGGGGTGAACTTTGCATATGCAGGGTTTTATAGGGAGACACTCTTCGAGTTGAATCCGCAATGCATTCCATAGATAATCTGACTACTTTTTATGTTTTCATGAATCTCAGATTCTGAACAGCATCATAATGATTATGAGCTTGCGTGCATGAAAATAATAAAGCAGAACAAAGCCATGGCTGCCAAACTTGGCATTAAGGGACTGAAATCAAGTCTGGATGCAATGCAATGCAAACACTCTCTGCCTATAGATTCATGCTCAGAATATGACCCTAACAGTGATTCTGAGCTAGAGGGAGACCTAAGTCAATGTAGCTCCCTAGTGGAGGAGTCAGAGGAAGATGCCCTATCTTATTCACCCGTCAAGGTGCTTGCTCTAATTTTCCAAGGTTATATTGGTCACACATATCTTGCAACTGATGCTTTGAACTGCCATTAGCTTAGTTTACACATCGTGTATGTGAATACGCCCTGCCTATCCATTTTCAGTACATATTCCATCTGTCATCATACCATATTTGTCCATTCAAATGTTGTTCTTGTGTATCATACGTTCAAAAGGAAGAGGGCGATTACTGATCGTGGAGGAGCACAAGCAAAGTATTTGGAAAAGGTAGTGGCACCTGATAAATCAAATAGCCCATTAGGTGTAGTTGCAATATCACCTGACCTACAAAACACCCCAACTCTAGCAGACTCTAGCCCTACTACAGTGGTCATTTCTGATGCCCCAACTCAGCAGACCCCAACTGTAGCAAACAATATGATTATGCCAATTGACATAGCACCAGCTCTACGATGCAAAACCCCCATTCCAGCAAAGAGTACACCAAATCCAGTTGTCGAATCCCCTTTTCAAACCAGAGAGAGCCCCAATTGCAGCAAATAGGACCCTTGTTCTATTTCTTCCCAGTTTAGAAGACGAAGCTTATATTGTTGTCAGGAACGTTGTGCGCATCTTTCCTTCATGGAAAGATTATACCGCAGACACAGGACAATTTCCAGTATTCCTCCACAACTTACGTGTAAGTAATGTACTAATGTTATTCATGGTCATTACTGCATATGTTTCTGTTGACAGAAGACACAAGATTTCATTCTTTTAAATAGGCGAGGAGCAAACTAGATTGTGAAGACGAGCAAGGGTTGGTTGCTCTTTTCAAGAACTTGTTGATGAAGTATCGTTCCTACCTGAGGCAAGCGCACTTCGATGGCAAGCCTCTAAACGAAATTTCTGTAAAGTCTCCGGTGCTACATTTATCCGACAATGACTGGAATAATCGTGTTACACATTGATCTCGGCTGCAGCGTAAGGTACTGTCTATGATATCACATCACAATTTGAACTACATTTCTGCATTTGCCTTAACGTCTCACTTGTACGAAAACTGTTAGCAGAAGAACATTCATTCTCAAGGGACCACAGAATCTCGCAACTATACTGCACACTGCATTGCTCTTGTGAGTACCTCTTGCCCTATATGACCATACTTACTTTCGTATCTGTTTGATTATGTAGCATCACTGCACATGTTAGCCTCGTTACCGTACATTTGGTGGACACTATAAGATCAGTATGGACTCTTACATAAATTTAGAATCAACCCAATGCTTTTGAAGAGGTTTAGCTCTGCAGTCCTCTTGTAAGGACTGAACGTCGTCTATCACTGTACTTACATTAACAGCTACTCCCTCCGTCCCATAATATAAGGACATTTTGTACAGTACACCAATGTTCAAAACACTCTTTTAATATGGGAAGAAGGATTAGTTCATTGCGTAGCATTCTGCATCTTATCTCCCTCGCCCACCATTTACTAAAAAAGATCAGATCTATATTTAATCTTACCAACAAGTAGAATACACAGACAATGCCAGTGCAGAAGTGTAGCCCATTGCTCTTGTCAGTACATTTTTTCCTGTAACACTTGTACTTCCAGGGATTGGTAGTTGATTATGTAGCATCAATCTGCATCTTATCTTCATTATCCTCTATCCCTTCCAGTATTATCATATCTATAATTACTCTCTACAAAATGTAGAGTACAGGCAATGCTTATGAAGAAGATTCTGTGCTGAAATTCTTGAGTTATCCTTCCCTTGGCATGGAGAAGGGCATTATAAAGCCGGTGTTAACTGTTAATGTAAGTCAGTCCTTCTAAAGCCTTTACCCTCAACTGTTGTTTAATATGCTCATACTCCCTATCGTTTACCACTGTTTAGTTTGTTGTTTCTACCAAAATGCATGTTCGCAAGAACCGTAAGTTCTAAGTTTTACTTGTAAAACCAAATTCCTTATGCATACCATGCACATTACTCAATACTCCCTATATATATGCTTGTTTTTGGGGATCTATAATCCAGTGTGTGTTCAGGTAGCCCACATTTGCACCTTGTCATCTCATGTTTTATCTTACTGATGTGGCTGATGATATGAACAAAATGCACATTAACCAAAATAGATACAATGATTTTCTTTGCCCTTCATCTATGCTTGTTATGTTGACATGGTAATACAGTAGTGTGGTGAAGCTCCCCGCTTTGTGAACAATGCCAAATTATGCTATTGATATTTTGAACTTACTCTTTATTTTCTAATTTGAAATTGGATGGACTTGACAGCACAATTATCATCTTTGTTTATACATGTGCAAAACCTGTCATCTCTCTGCTTTGTTTCAGGGTGATATGCCTGATGGCATGCACAAGTCTGCCGAAGGCTGTGAGACAAACCCAACATATATTGCAGCAAAGAAGGCAAAACATCTTGAAGATAGCGAGACAACCCCAAAGGCTTGTCTAGTGCAGTGTTCAAGTTACTTGAGACTAGCAGTCAGACAAGCTCACAGAATTTGTTGTCTGAATCAGTTCGACTTCTTCAGTCGCAAGTTCTAGCAGAAAGGCATTCTGCAACTCAACTTCGACTTGAAGTCCTATCTCTAAGAAAGATTGCGGAGAACACCAATGAGAACCTCATCGCTAAACAGCTACACCTGGAAGCTATGACCGACATGCTAGGCCGGTCTCACAGCCTTGCTCAGCAGCTTGCGCAGCAGTTCCCCCGCAAGGCTAACCTTTCTTGAACTGTCTTGGAAGTGGTCTCAGTTTTTGTAATATGCTTCTTTGTTGCGCTTTATGATCACTGGTGGCGAACTTCGATGCCCAGTGGATGTAATATACCATAAATCCTTTATTGTATAGTGTAGGTTTATTCTTAGTTACTATGACGTAATTTCTTTATTGTATGAGTAGGTTTGTTCTTAATTCCTACTAGTTACTGCCATCATTCGCTATCTGAAAAAAATCATATGTAGTCGACCGGGCCGAAACATTCGCCTCTAACGGGCCTGGTTTTAGCGGGCCACAATTGGGCCGGCCTGCATCTTTCTTGGGCCCGAATGATTGGGGCCTTCACACTTTGCGCCAGGCCCACAACTTACACGGGCCTATATTTAAGTTGGGCCTTTTGTGGACCCAGTGCTTAGTTTGCCCCAGGTAGCATTGGGCCATTAACAGGCTGAATATTATACTGGCCTGTTACGGCCCAAATGAAACCATGGGCCTTTAGCAGGCCGAATGCATGTTGGGCCTCAATTTTCGCTAGTCGTCGACGGGCCTTCAGCAGGCTGAAATGTAGACCGGGCCTTTTTGGGCCCAGTTATATGACGGGCCGTTACCAGGCCGAAACATATCTCGGGCCTTTGTTGGCCCACTGATATCATGGGCCTTTAAAGAGGCCGAAAGCTTAGTACAGGCATCAATGGGCCGAATTATGCGACGGGCCTTTAACAGGCCCAAAGTCACATTGGGCTTAACTGTTGCCACCTTTATCATGGGCCGTTAGTGGGCCCGATGTTCCGTCGGGCCATATATGGCCCATAGGCAGCACGGGGCATTCCCAGGCCGAAAGTCACACCGGGCTGAAATGGGCCCATATCTACATCGGTCCTCTAACAGGCCGAAAGTCACTGGGCTGTAATTGGGCCCAAACATTCAGCGAACAATTAACGGGCCAGATCTGGCTTCGGGCCGTAAATAGGCCCAAATATTCGGCGAACAATTAACGGGCCAGATCTGGCTTTGGGCCTTAAATGTGCCTTTATTAAGCAGGTCGTTATTGGGCTGGCCCACTAGTACCTGAGTAAGTACTACGGGCCTTTGACTGGGCCGGCCTTTTTAACCTATATGGGCCTCTGTTGGGCCCAGCCACGTGTCGACGTATCATAGGCATGTCTCCTCCAATGGACGGGCGACATCTCGCCCACTAACGAGCTGAAAGGTGTTCCCTCCGGCCAATCAGAATTTTACACGTGGAAATTTCCCATTGGTCCTGGCTATTAACGGGTTATCGGATCCAAAACTGGACCCGATAGCTTAACGGCGTTCCGTTACGGTGGATGCCATGTGTCGGTCACCCTTGACAAAAGCACTTCTGTTACGCGCGATTTATCGTCATGGAAGTGGACACTTCCGTGATGATAATTTTGATAATGTCATGGAACACTTCTACGACAACACATGTATGACTATCTTGATTCTGTCATAAAATCGTCATGGATGTACATGCATGACAAAAAACACGACCTACTGTGAAAAACACGTATCATCACGGAAGTGTATTTTTTGTAGTGGAGAACCGGCTCTGCTCCGTAAATGATGAAGGAAGGCGTATAACCCGTGGATCTGTTGGGGGTAGTATTGATACTCCAAAGCACTAAGGGTAATTCCTCAACCCAACAACCCGGCGTCCTCTGCAAAGGGACCATAAGCCGGGGTTTTATACCTCTCAAAATTTCTTGGTTGTCCCTTTCAGCTTGACCATTCAACTAGGGGTCAACCACTGATGAGACATCAAGACAAATATGCACTTGTTAACAGAATTCTTTCATAGCACCCTTAGACAGGTTAGTGCCATTACCAGTTATGATGCTATGAGGATAACCAAAGCGGAAAATCACCTTTTTGATGAATTGAACCGCCATTGCCGCATCACATTTGCTGACCGGCTCTGCCTCAACACACTTTGTGAACTTTTCAACCGCCCCCAAAAGGTGGGTCTTTTTATCCTTGGATCTTTTAAAAGGTCCAACCACATCCAGCCCCCAGACTACAAACGGCCAAGTAATTGGAATCATCCTTAATTCTTGAGCCGGCACATGAGCCCGTTTTGAAAAATTTCGACAGCCATCGCACTTGCTAACCAGATCTTCTGCATCAGCATTAGCCGTCAGCCAATAAAACCCATGACGAAAAGCCTTAGCGATGAGAGACTTAGAGCCGGCATGATGGCCGCAATCTCCTTCATGAATCTCCCTTAGAATATCATAGCCCTCCTTAATAGAGATACATCGCTAAAACACCCCTGTAACACTGCATCGGTGTAACTCGCCATTGACGATGGTCATTGACTTAGACCTCCAGGTTATTTGCCTGGACAAAGTTTCATCATCAGGTAACTCACCCCAGGTCATATAAGTCAAATATGGAACTGTCCAATCAGTAATAGCATGAAGAGCCGCCACCAACTATGCCTCCGGGTCAGGGATAGCAAGATCCTCTTCTGTAGGCAGTTCAACTGAAGGATTATTCAAAACATCAAGAAAAACATTAGGTGGTACCGGTTTACTCTAGGACCCCAGCCGGCTTAAAGCATCGGCCACCTCATTTTTCCTACGATCAATATGCTCCACCTGATAACCCTTGAAATGACCAGGAATATCATCAACCGCCTGGCAATAAGCCACCATGAGCGGGTCTTTGGAATCCCAAGTTCCTGAGACTTGCTGAGCCACCAGATCTGAATCACCAAAACACCTGACCCGGCTTAGGTTCATCTCCTTAGCCATCCGAAGACCATGGAGTAAAGCCTCATATTTAGCTGCATTGTTAGTGCAAGGAAACATCAGCCTCAAAACATAACAAAACTTATCACCTCGTGGGAAAGTCAAAATAACTCCAGCCCCGAGGCGTCCAACTGCCTCGATCTATCAAAATGAATAGTCCAATACATATTATCCGGCTTATCCTCGAGCATCTGCAACTCTGTCCATCATTGATGAAATCAACAAGGGCCTGAGACTTAATGGCTATTCGAGGCACATATTTCAAACCATGGGGTCCAAGTTCAATGGCCCACTTAGCCACCCGGCCTGTAGCTTCTCTATTTTGAATAATATCCCCCAGAGGAGCAGAACTGGCCATGGTGATGTGATGACCAAAGAAATAATGCTTCAATTTGTGACTAGCCATGAATACTCCATAGAATAGCTTCTGCTAATGTGGGTATCTCTACTTAGACTCAATTAATACTTCACTGACATAAAAAACCAGCCTTTAAACCGGATATTCCTTGCCTGACTCCTTCCTCTCCACAACAGTTGCCACACTAACGGCTCTGCTGTTAGTAGCCACATATAAAAGCAAGGGCTCCTTATCAATAGGAGTTGCAAGAACCGGCGGCTCAGCCAGCTGTTTCTTAAGCGCTTCAAATGCCACATTAGCAGCATCACTCCAGACAGAATGATATGTCTTCTTCATCATCTCGTATAAAGGAATAGCTTTTCCCCCCAGGCGGCTTATAAACCGACTTAGGGCCACTATACGACCCGACAGACACTAAACATCATTAACACATGATGGCTTAGCCAAGGAAGTGATAGCCTTGATCTTCTCCGGGTTAGCTTCAATACCTCTCTCAGAGACCAGAAAACCCAAGAGCTTGCCTACTGGCACACCAAAAGCACATTTATCCGGGTTAAGCATCATCTTGTAAACTCGGAGATTATCAAAGTTCTCCTTCAGATTATCTATCAAGGTATCCTTCTTCCTAGATTTCACAACAATATCATCCACATAAGCATGAATATTGCGTCCAATCTAGCTGTGGAGGCAATTCTGAACACAACACCGATAAGTCTCCTGGGCACTCTTGAGCCCAAAATGCATAGACACGTAGCAGAAGGCTCCAAAGGGAGTGATGAAGGATGTCTTCTCCTGGTCCTTAACTGCCATTTTGATCTGATGATACCCAGAATAAGCATCTAGAAAACTCAAACGCTCACAACCCATCGTAGCATCAATGATCTGATCATTACAAGGGAGAGCACAAGGATCAGCCAGACAAGCCTTGTTAAGGTATGTGTAATCCACGCACATACGCCCAGTGTCGTTCTTCTTAAGCACCAGCACCGGGTTAGCCAACCATTCAGGATGAAAAACTTCAACAATAAACCCAGCTGAAAGGATTGATATGGTTGACTAGAGGGGTGTGAATAGGCAACTAACAATTTTTAGCTTTTCTTGAACAAATTAAACTTAGCGTCAAAGTAGATTGTCTAGATGTGCAACTAGGTGAATAACCTATATGATGCAACAACAACAAGAACACAAGCAAGATAGGGAGACAACACAACATAAGCTTGCACAAGTAAAGGTAAGAAATAACCAATAGCGAAGTCGGTGGAGACGAGGATGTGTTACCGAAGTTCCTTCCCTTGAGAAGAAGTACATCTCTGTTGGAGCATTGTGGAGGCACAATGCTCCCCAAGAAGCCACTAGGGCCACCGTATTCTCCTCATGCCCTCACACAATGCGAGATGCCATGATTCCACTATTGGTGCCCTTGAAGGCGGTGACCGAACCTTTACAACCAAGGTTGGGGCTATCTCCACTACTTAATTGGAGGCTCCCAATGATACCACCGAGCTTCACCACAATGGAATGTGGCTCCGAGGTGACCTCAACCGTATAGGGTGCTCAAACACCCAAGAGTAACAAGATCCGCAAGGGATTAGTGGGGGGAATCAAATTTCTCTTGGTGGAAGTGTAGATCCGGGCCTTCTCAACCAATCCCTAAAGAATCAGCAAGTTTGATTGGGTAGGGATAGAGATCGGGCGAAAAAGAGCTTTGGAGCAATAATGGAGCTTGGGGGAAAAGAGGTAGGTCAACTTGGAGAAGAAGACCTCCTTTTATAGTGGGGAAACAATCCAACCGTTACCCCCACTTCAGCCCGCACAGAGCGGTACTATTGCTCAGTCGGGCGGTACTACCGCTGGTAGCAGCGGTACTACCACGACCCCTAGCGGTACTACCGTGGTGACTGAGAGTACAGGCATCTGAAGGGGAACGAGAGGGAGAGAGGGGGTTTGGGCGACACTAGTAGCGGTGGTAGCCGTGGTACTTCAGCTCAAGAGTGGTACTATTGCCGCTACTGCCGCTACTACTGCCTCTCAACCTGACACGAGGAGAGTACCCTCGAATCGAGGCGGTAGTGGTGCCAACCAAGGGCGATACTGCCGCCGATGCACCCAAGCGGTACTATCGTTGTGGAGCAGCAATACTGCTGCTTGAGGTCCATGGGCAGTACTACCGCTCTGGCGGTGGTACTACCGCTAGCACCTCACACCCACCACTTTCGATGAAATAACAAGCTCCAAGGAGAGGAAAGGAGCTGGGGGTGCATAGGTGAAGTGTACATGTTGATTCCACCCTAGCCTTTCCAATGCGAACCCCCTCTTGATAGTACGGTGTCTCCTACGACTCAAGTGCACCAAAACCGAAACGAAAGAGACTACACCTCCTTCACTTAAAGCTCTGGAGCCAAGAAATCGTCTTGTGCCTAGACATGAGATATATGAAATGCTCAATGCACACGATTAGTCCGCAAAAGCATTGTCATCAATCACCAAAACCACATAGGGAGAAATATGCCCTTACAATCTTCTCCTTTTTGGTGGATTGATGACAATATGGGATTTGCACATAAGGCTATAAAATGAACATAAGCAAACCCAACATCTATAAAATATAGACATGCTCCCCCTAGATGTGTGCACTCTAGGATATGCTTTGGACTCCATGGCACACATACTAGGATTAACACTCCCCCGATATTTTATAGACAAGGCAAAACTTGCAACAATATAAGTGACAATAAGCATGGAGAGAAGGTAAAGTAAGTGAGCATGAAGTAAGGGGCACAAGATAGCATAAGCTCACAATATACTAATCATGCTAGACAATAAGATAAGCTTGAGGGCATATGTCTCACACCATATGATAGTCACCTGGTCTCACACGAACACAACCACAAACCAACAAACCAAAGCAATGAAGCTTCAGTGGAATGAAAGCGAAACGACACAAGACTCGACACAAGACTCGCAAATCCTACACTCTCTCCCTCTTTGGCATCGAGACACCAAAAAGACAGAGAGGACATCTACAACACAGGTGGTGGTAGACCTCCAAAGCATCACCAATCATGCCCCCCATCCTCAGACTCCTCTGCAGCACGGGATGAAGAGCGAACTCTAGTATCCTCCTTAGACTCACTCCACCGGCAGTGCTGACTGGTCCATGGTTCCTCATCTGTGATCCTCTCCTCGGAGCCACTCGCAAGCTCAAGACCAACCTGCCCCATAATAGCCTTGTCGTGACGACGAGCCATCTTGGCGTTCACATGAGCCTTGTACTGTCCCTTGGCCTGCATGCAGAACAGAGCCTTCATCTTGGCCTTGAGCTTCTTAGCCCATAAGGGCTCCGCTCCAGGGGGCACATAGTCCTCATCATCGTCAGCATCAGCCTCTGCCTCAACCTCGTCAGCACCTGACGGAATCCCAGACTTCAGAATCGAAGAGCCCCAGTTCCCCTTCTTCCTCAAACGCTTGATCTCATGAGGGATCAACTCGCCAGTCTCCAGCACAACACCAGGATAAGTGTGCGCCCAAGCCTTCTCAATAAGCAACATGAGAAACAGACCATAGATAGGGAACTTGCGCTCGGAGATAGCGGAGAGAAGCTCAGACCACATGACATGACAGATATCCAGGGAATCTCCAGTGTTTTCTTCCTTCTCATGCTGACAAAAAAGTAACATGTCCACGAGGAAAGAGTGAACCATATCCAAGTTCCCAATACGTGGGAAAAGAGTCTCCCTGATGATGCGATGAAGAATGTCCAGGTAGGCAGGCAACTCATACATCTCCTTCTTTGTCTCTGGGTTAATCTTCATAGTGCAGAACGACCAGAGAGCTTGCTTGTGAGTAGAGGTTGTCTTCCGGTGAGGATGAAAGTCAACCGGGTTATCAAGCCCTTGATCTTCAATCTCAAACAATTCCATGAATGCCTTCCACTTGACAGACAAAAGCTTGCCATTAGTCATCCAAGTCAAGGTCATTTCCGCATCAGTGGCCAGATGAACCATGGCATAGAACTAAGCCACCAAATCCGCATCAAAGTCCTTGTTGAACTCCATGATCCTGAGAATATTCAGCTGAGAACACATCTAGAAAGCTTCACCAAAGTAGGCAGGATCCTTCTCCATATTAGGCAATGTCGATGGAGCGGACATTGACAAAAAGATTCTTCTTCGTCTTGATCACATCAAAATAGATTGCCCACTGAAAACGGTTGCAGAACGGGCAGTTGACCAAAGTGGGTTCTTAATCTTCCTCATATGGGTTGCGCCGACGCTTTTCCCAAAACTCCTTGGCAGACATCTCTGTCACAGACTTGGCCTAGGCTTAGGGTTGTGCGCAATGGTCTTCTTTGGCGGAGGAGGAGGTGGAGGAACACTCGAGGAGGCAGCCCCTAACTCAGAAGTGCGATAGCGCTTTGAACTAGTGCGCCCGGGGTTGATACAGCGGACAAGTTGCTCTGAAGGGTCATCACCTGGAACCAAACACAAGAACAGGAGAAACAACATAAGAGAACGAGCATAACCCAACAGAAAGAGCAATGAAAATCAAGGTTTGGTAATAAAAAGAGGAAGTTGGCATCCAGCGGTAGTACCACAACAGGGCAGCGGTAGTACCGCCAAAAGCCCTCAAGCGATAGTACCACTCCAGGAGAGCGGTAGTACCGCTCTAGACGGAGGGGTGGCGGTTCCTTACTGCCGCGGCCAAATCCAGCACTGTCGGGATGCCAAATCTTCTATTATATATATA
>NC_041383.1:689395914-689396245 GCF_002162155.2 Triticum dicoccoides | reverse complement strand
GTGGAGGACGCATCACGAATCTGAAATATGGAACACTTTTTTTCACTTATATGCTGGACTGCGGGTTAATTAGTTAAAACCATAAGGGCCTTTTGCAAATAGTGAATGATGACGGACGACTGAAACCCAATTTTCTTTATTATATATATATATATATATATATATATATATATATATATATATATATATATATATATATATATATATATATATATATATATATATATATATATATATATAAGGGGTATATATAGATAGAGCCAAGGCTACGCCTCCTCCTCCTCCTCCAAAAAACAAAGTTAAGGTTTGTGCCTCTCGTCGGCGGCGGCGC
>NC_041383.1:689385435-689395882 GCF_002162155.2 Triticum dicoccoides | reverse complement strand
AGTCAAATAAGCCATCACGTTCATCCACATATATTAAATTATCTCCATCGTCAATTTTAAATATTAACGGTTGCGATTAAAAGATGTAGCGTTACATACAAATATAATTGCGTACAAACAGTAAAACACGGCGGCCAAACAACTAAAAAAGAGTACGTCTGCCATATAAGGGAGTCTGACCGCAACTCAAGAAGGAGTTGGGTCACGATACAATACTACATCTGATGATGTCATTTATCGTTGCAGCCAAAAAACATTGCGATATTATTTTAGAATGTGAATTAATTCAGAATTTTCCGTGCTAGAGGAAAATATGTGGACTACTACATTAGTACTTGACGTTGTGATAAAAAATATCTCCGGCGATGGGAATTTTTCTCTCTACCCAAATAATAAAGTACATGTGTACGTATATAACATAGAGTGTGGGACAAAAAATACACCAATAGTTTTTTCACTAATAATCACAAAAAAAGTATGCCTATAATAGAATATTTGCGGCAATAAATCAAGAGTGGACAAGTGATTTCGACATATGTGAACATCTAAGTGTTGAAAAAGTATTTATATTCTCGCATTTTTTACAATTAAATTATTAATTGTCATCTAATTACAATGGTTGATTGTATAAATTAAGCATTGTTCGTTAAAAATAAGGACCACGTGAAAGCATATACAATATATATGCACAATTTTTTGACATGCATCCTTCTCAAACATGTATAC
This sequence comes from Triticum dicoccoides, assembly GCF_002162155.2. NCBI lineage: Eukaryota > Viridiplantae > Streptophyta > Magnoliopsida > Poales > Poaceae > Triticum > Triticum dicoccoides. The sequence goes on along the minus strand of NC_041383.1, from coordinate 689,395,156 downwards.
TAGATGGATATCTAGATGCGAAATGCGATCAACTAGATACCACCATGGATGTGCACGTGCAGCCAATGAAAACATATGCTAGAAGTGTTAAAACAAACAAATGTATACGAGATATAGATCGATCCCTAAAGAAACATATACTTGATGGAGATCCATCTATCTTTGGGAAGACAACAATTGGGATGCACGTAAAATTGGCAGCTATAAGGATACACATGGGCATGCACCATGTACAATAGGAATATTTGCCCATCACAAAAAGGTGAAAAATTGATAAACCTATATAAGTGCTATTTTTACATATGCCATGTTGCTATACTTCGCCTAGATCAATGAGCTCAAGTGGATTTGGAGATGGCCGCAACCACTGCAACAATCTGGCATAAATTATGTGACGAGGTCGAGAAACGACGATAATTTTGGGCTGGCAGAGAAGACGAATGCATAAGGCGTCGTCAGTCTACAACAAAGTCTGTGGTGTGGAAAGGCCATAATTTGATGTCCTCCAGTCAAACGCAAGGTCCATGAAGAATCAGATATGGCGCTATCGATCTGGAGAGAAGCAACGGCGTCGGAAAGCCATAAGGAGGACAGAGGGTGACCTCAAAGACAACAAACAAAGGTACTGATGTCACATACTGACATTCCACAGACGGCTGTAGAGGATTTGGCGTCACATTGCTTGACCGCAGTTTGCATTGGTTAGGCTACTTTCTGATCATTCCAAAAATAAATGTTTGAACTGGCTGCACAAGGTATGTCGATTAAAATACATTATGTGCTCTTCTTATGCACCCACACGATCCAATGAATGCAAGCACATGCAAGAGGCTGTAGATAGTACATAATATGAAGATATAGTAATTAGCTCCCGGTAAGAAAAATCATTCCATGGGAAGAATAAGGATGGCAGAAGTACCATGACGAATGTACGTATCTATCTATGATTTGCCATAATATTATATTAAACGATTGATAGGAAAATAATGCACCACATTTGATGATCGACCTCTAGCAATAAAATAGACACATAACATGGCGTGCGATAGGAGGTTCAGGCTTACAACAAAAGAGAAGCATTGGCAAGCACCCATCTTACGTCTGAAGCCATATATGAATATGTGCATCAACTACTATTTATATCACTTATTATAGTGAAATTATAGATTAAAAAAGAGGGCACCACATTTCTGTATCAGCAGGGTTTATCATGGTATCTTGATCCAAATTCTAAGAGAACCGTTTTTGTACAGATTTTATATGAACACAACAAGAAATCTACGTGTTAATCAACATAAGATTACATTTTTGCACCGTTGATTGTGGTCCAAGATTATATTGGTGTAGAAGAGTCAAAATATGTATAGAACTCCATAGTCCATATAAGTTTACAACTTAGAATGATAATTTAGTAGATATACTTCTTTTTGGGTAGATGGAGAATACAAGACTTGCTGTACGAAATTTGGAATAAGATACAAAAAGAATTGACATAACTGTTTGCATTCTAACTCCATGTGAATCTAAAAATAGATAAATTTAAAAATATTCACATATATAAATATATAATTAGTAATTGACTTCATATATACTGAAAATATATAAAAAATACAAGTTGATACAATACAATATTACATGAGCAACATGAATAAGCTATGAAGTGAATGAAAAAAATCTTTAAGTAAATAAAACAATGAAAAGATAAACAATCATATTAATTAAGATGAGCATCCTTGAATGCATATGTAGGTAGGAAAGATATTTCACCAATCAAGAAATATAAGACAGCTAAGAATGTGGCCAGCCATAAACTTGGGTGGAACCAGAGAACAATTTTTTTATATTGATGACATTCATGTTTAAATCCAATTCTTTACACACAATTTCTTGAATACATATTGGTGTACATACATAATAACAGACAAGGAGTGGACCGAAGAGGGAAAATAGGAAGGTTGATATGATATCGATGCCGACAAGGCCTTTTATCATAAATCTATAATGCACTCAATCCAATACATGTTTATCATGTATAGTTAGTGGAAAACTAAATCAAATAATACCTGTTATCGAGGTCATATAGTTTCAGAGAGAACTAATCTTAAACAAAGAATCTATATAGTTAATCTAGCCGCGCAAATGCGCGGGACACACCGCTAGTTTAAAAAGTATCCTACCAAACATCAATCTACCTAGTCTAGACGCCTTCTCCATCCTACTCAGGCCTTGATTTAGCCAAAAATTGAGAAATGCAACAACTGTTGCCCCTAAAGACTAGATATGGAACCTAGACACAAAGAGAAGAGGAACGGGGGAAATACCGACATCCATGGCAAGAGGATGGGGTGGGGATCGATTCCACCGAAGGATATGGAGAGGGACGACCCAGAGACGGCAGCTCGCTGGAGCCCTCTTGCGGGGAATGCATCGCTGGAACACGAGGAGGCGTGAAAGGGGCGAGTGAATGGGTATGGGGGAGAAGAAACTCCCCTTGCCCAACTTAACCCCCCTCCAGTCCCGTCCTGCAGCGGTAGTACCGCTTGAAGTAAGTCAGCGGTAGTACCGCGCGCCCCGAGCGGTAGTACCGCCCAACAAAACACTCAATGACTAGATAGAAAAAGGCTTAGCTCAAGAAAGCAAGAAATGAACAACGAAGAGAAGGAGCAAACACAAGGGCAGAAAAACACCCACGAGAGGACAAGAAACAAAAACACACAACTCTCAAAGAGAGGGCGGTGGCTGAGGCCACCTATGTTTGAGTCACTTAGTATGGCACCGCGAAGAATTATCCTTGGGCCCATGACCAAAACTCGTCTTTGAAGCACAAGTACCATAAAAAATGGCTAATGTGAAAGAGTTGATCAATTTATGCATAATGGGGGGAGTGAGATTTCATTGAGATAACAACACCCCCCCTATGTCCATGCCTACACCTAAACAAGACATCAAGAAGAGTATGGTGGGTGTGCATAGGTTCAAGCCACATTGCTCAAATCAATGATATTTAGCTCATGCCTTAACTCACGGAATCTCGCTTCATCCAAGGGCTTCGTGAAAATATCTGCAAGGTTATCACGAGTGTTGACATATTTGAGCTCGATCTCCTCTCTCCTAATGTGATCCCGAATGAAGTGATACCGAATCTCAATAAGCTTCGTCTTGAGTGTTGCACCTGGGTAAGAGAAATCTTGATCGCACTTTCATTGTCACACCAAAGAGGCACTTTGTCACAAATGACACCATAATCCTTTAAATTTTGCCTCAACCATAGAAGTAGAGCACAACAACTACCAGTGGCCACATACTCTGCTTCTGTGGATGAGAGATACACACAACTTTGCTTCTTAGAAGACCAACTCACGAAAGAGCAACCAAGAAATTGGCACCCTCTGGAGGTTGACTTCCTATCCACTTTGTCTCCCGCCAAATCTGAGTCTGAATAGCCCATAAGGTTGAAGTTATCTCCTCTTGGGTACCATAGGCCAAAGTTTCGGGTATGCGCCAAATATCAAAAGATTTTCTTGACCGCCACATAGTGGATTTCCTTAGGTGCGACATGAAACTGTGCACAAATTCCCACACTCAACATGATATCCGGTCTAGATGCACAAAGGTAAAGCAAGGAGCCAATCATGGAACGATATACCTTTTGATCCACCACTTTACCATTGGGATCAATGTCAAGTTGGCATTTGACGGGCATTGGAGTGGAAGCCGGCTTGACATCACTTAGCTTGAATCTCTTGAGCATGTCTTGAGTGTATTTGGCTTGGTTGATGAAGGTTTCTTCTCTTCTTTGTTTGATTTCGAACCCGAGAAAGAACTTCAACTCTCCCATCATGGACATCTTGAACTTTGAGGTCATGAGAGCGGCAAATTCCTCATTGAAAGCTTTGTTAGGAGAACCAAAGATAATATCATCAACATATAGTTGGCATACAAAAAACTCCCCTTTGACCTTCTTAGTAAAAAGAATGCGGTCGATTTTCCCAATTTCAAACCCATGATCTTGCAACAACTCGGCAAGGTGCTCATACCACGCATGTGGGACTTGTTTAAGGCCATAGAGTGCCTTATCTAATTGGTAGACATGATTGGGGAACTTGGGATCCTCAAACCCCGGGGGTTGTTTGACATACACCAACTCATTAATAGGACCATTCAGAAAAGCAGTTTTCATATCCATTTGTTGCAACTTGAAGTTATGATGAGAAGCATAAGCAATCAACAAACGAATAGATTCAAGGCGAGCAACGGGAGCAAAGGTTTCACTGTCGTCGATACCCTCGACTTGGGAGTAGCCTTGTGCTACCAAATGAGCTTGGTTGCGAATGATAATCCCATCAGCATCTTGCTTGTTCTTGAATATCCACTTGGTTCCAATGAAATTATGATTTCCGGTTGGCCTTGGCACCAATCTCCACACCTTGTTGTGCTCGAAGTTGTTGAGTTCTTCATGCATGGCATTGAGCCAATCCGGATCCTCGAGCGCCTCATAGACCTTTTAGGGTTCAACACAAGAAACAAACGCGTGATGTTCACAATAGTTTGCTAATTGTCTATGAATGCTTACCCCCTTTCTTAAACTTCCAAGCACATTCTTCATGAGATGATCTTTGGTAGTGAGCTTGGATGCAATCTTGGCGGCACGACGCTCCAATTCCTCCATAAGAGAGAGTTGAGGAGCGGTAGCTTGATCATCTTGAGCATCGTCTTGAGCTTGTTCTTGATCTTGAGCTTGCTCTTGATCTTGAACTTGCTCGGGAGGGAGAGCTTGACCTTGGGCATCACTTGGTGGTTCACCACCATCTTGAGATTGATCTTGCCCTTGATCTTGTTCACTTGGTTGAGGGCCATCACTTTGTTCTTCGGAAGCGTGTGGGTCTTGAGTCGGTGATGGTTCCACTTGAGTGGAACATTGTCCTTCTCCTTCGGCCACAAGGGGTTCCTCAATGGGTAGGATATGACCAACACCCATTCTTCTTATGGCTTGGGGAGGAATTTCATCACCTACATCACAAGTACCACTTTGCTCCACTTGGGAGTCATTATTCTCGTCAAACTCCATGTTACGCGTCTGCTCAATGAGTCTGGTGGACTTGTTGAGGACACGGTAAGCATGAGAGTTTGTAGCATAACCAATAAATATGCCCTCATGAGCTCTAGTCTCAAATTTAGACAAGCGAACACCTTTCTTGAGAATGAAACACTTACACCCGAACACTCAGAAGTACTTGAGGTTGGGCTTGTTGCCGGTGAGTATCTCATATGGAGTCTTGTCCAAGCCTTTGCGGAGATAGAGCCGATTGGATGCATGACAAGCAGTGTTCATGGCTTCGGCACAAAAGTTGTAAGGGGACTTGAAATCTGCCATCATGGTTCTTTCCGCGTCCTTCAACGTCCAGTTCTTCCTCTCTGCTACACCATTTTGCTGAGGGGTGTAAGGTGTGGAATATTGATGCTTGATCCCTTCATCACTAAGAAACTCATCCAAGGTGTAGTTCTTGAACTCGATGTCGTTGTCACTTCTTATTGTCAATATCTTTGCATTGTGTTGACGTTGAGCTTCATTTGCAAAGTCGATGACGGTTTGTTGGGTCTCACTCTTCCTCTTGAAGAAATATACCCAAGTGTATCTACAATAATCATCCACAATCACCAAGCAATACTTTCTACCCCAAGACTATCAAAGGATTGTGGCCCAAAGATATCCAAGTGAAGGAGCTCGAAAGGCCTCTTCGAGTAGATGATAGTCGTGGGAGGGTGAGCCTTCTTATGTAGCTTTCCTTTTATACAAGCACTGCAAGCACGATCTTTGGGAAAACTAACATTTGTTAGTCCATGGACATTCTCCCCCTTGAGAAGACTTTTCAAAGATCTCATATTGGCGTGGGCTAAACGGTGATGCCAAAGCCATCCCATGTCAACTTTATCCATTAGGCATGTCACAGTCTTAGTGGGTCGCTCCGAAAAGTTAATCACATAAAGACCGTTCTCGACATGCCCAACAAAGGCTACTTTAAGAGTCTTGCTCCACAAGAGGGCCACACATAATGCCCCAACTCCGATGTGCCAGATGTCTTACAGTCATTCCTCGTTGTTGCCATGTCATTTGCTTGTGTTTTTCAACTTTGCCATGTCATCATCTGCATTTCATCTGCATATTTTTCAAAACTTGCATCCGTTCGTGTTCCCCTGGTTCTCTCCGTTGTCCATTCTGAGCATAGACACACTCGCACGCACCCGTCGCACCTCTCAGATCTTTTCTTGTGAGCCGCAAAAAAAGTTCTCGGAATGGGCCGAGATTTGTCGAGTGGCCTTGGTATATCACCGGTAGACCGCTCGTCAAATTTCGTTCCATTTGGAGGTCGTTCGATGCCCCAATGGTTAACCGAGTTAACCAAAACCCTCTTTCTCTTTGCAGCCCAGCACCCCTTCACAACATCCCGCTAGCCCATCTAAACCCCCTCCATGCTCTCTATCGTTGGATCACGATCGTGTGGGCGAAAACGGCACCTCATTTGGACTCTCCTAGCTCCCTCTACCTATATAAACCCCCTCTCCCCCGAAATTTCGGGCAAACCCTAGTCGTCTTCCTCATCCACGTGCCGGACAGGTCCACCCCGCGCCGGACATATCCGCTGGCCACCTCACCCCAGCCAATCCGGCCACGCCATGTCATCGCGTCGCCGCCCCGGGCCAACCCCCTGCCGCCACATCGCCCCTGCCAGCTCCCTCTTACGCTGGCCCGCGGAACCTAGATCGGGCTCGCGCGCCCGCGCCTCCCCTCCCGCCGACTCATTCGCCGAACCTTGCTACCAGCCACCCCGCGACTCGCCTCCTGCCAGCGAGCTCCCCACCGGAGCCGCCCGTGCCTCGCCACCGACCACCCATCGCCGCCCTTTGTCGGTGCCCCGCCGCCGCGCGCCTCCGCCTCCACGTCATGCGCCGCTAGCTCGCCACCCTCCGCCGCTGGCGCACCGCCCGGCCTCGCCCTCGCCTCTGCCGGCGCCGGATCCGGCGAGATTTGGCCGGATCCACAGCCCCCGAGCTCCGGCATCCTCCTCCGCAGCTCCGGGCGTCTTCCCCGTCTACTCCGGCGCAAACTACGGCGAACTCCGGCCCTGCTTCGATATCCGTGCGAAACCCTAGATCCTATCCAGAGGGTGAGAATTCGTCTAAGTCCCGAAAATCCTTATATTTGTGTGCCCTCTTCATCATGCCATATCTATGTTCCCTCTTCATCACTCCTTATATTTGTGTGCCCTCTTCATCACTCCGGCCCTGATGGAGTAGTTTGCATTCATGTTCCTGTGCATATTTGATGCCTTAATCTTCATTGCAAAACTGCTATGTGATATAAACTGCTGGAAACTATTGTATGTTAACATCATTTGTGCATCTTGTGAGTGCTATAACTTTGTCTCTGTTGATCCTATGATGATGATCTTGATATGCACATGTTCTGCTCTGAATTCTCTACATGTTGGTGTGCTTTGCATTCATGTTAGGGTGCATCTTGATATCTTCATCTCTACTGCAAAAGTGCATGTTGCTGTTAACTGTTGAAAACTGCTGTAACTTGCTGATTTGTCATTTTTGTTGCATTTTGTGTGTGCATACTATGGGCATGATGTCTACATGTTTTAGGAGCATAATCATGTCATCTTTACAGTTGTGTCATCTTTGTATTTTTATATGCCATGTAGTGAGCGCATAAAGCTCGTGAAGTGGACTACTTGCTGTTAACTTTCTATCAATGATGTTTATGTCATATCATGATGCTATCTTTGCTTGATGTTACCAATTAATCCATGCATAATCTGTAGATGCTTAGTTGATATGTTTTGTTATCTATGTTATGCTCCATCATGCCTTGCCTTTGGATGCCTCATATATCTCCTGTAGCATATGCTTTCATTGCCATGAACATTCTCATCAAATGTTCCAGATTTCTGTTAACTTCATGATGCCTTGTTGTGAGCTTGTTATTGAGTGATCCATGCCTCTTCTGGAGATACTCCAATTACATGTTTTGTAGTATGCTATGAGTAATCTGTTCACATGCCATGTTTGCTATATTTGGTTATCATATGCCTCTGTTCCATGCTTGCAAACATGCTATCATAATGTTGTTGGTTTACACTTGTTGAAATTGTTTCAACATCAATCTTGTCTTGTTGGTTCCCACTAATCCATGGGCCATATGTATATGATGCCAGGATTCTATTTGCTCTTTTTTATGTGTACTTTGATTCCATGCCCTTGGTTGCTATGTATAGTTGTTGTAGCATCTTCATTTCATGCCTCCAACATGCCATCATATTAACTCTGCTCATGTATATGCTCCTATGTTATAAAGTTGCATTTTGCATTGATCATATTTGTTCAATCTTGATGCATATGTACCTGAACCTTAATGTTATTTGAAGTATGTTATTTGTACATGATGTGCATGTCAAGATTGTGCTCATATGATTCATGTAGCATGTTGTTTTGATGATTGCTAAGTGCCTACTTCCTGTTTTGGGCAAATTGTTGTTATATCTTGTTTGGAGCGTGTGTTGCACCGTTGCTCCGTTTTGAGCATGCTCTATATGAAACTTGCTTGATTTTGCATGTAGTTTCATCTTATCATGTTGAATCCATGTTTTGAGAGTGTTTGCTTGTTGTTTGAATGCATTTTGCATCAATGTCATGTTTAGCTTGTTTTGCTCATATCTTCTAGGCCGTAGCTGTGAATTAAATGAACTTTATATGTAACTTGGCTAGAATTTCGTATAGATCATCATGGTGCATTTTAACTTGCTGTTTAAAAACTTCAACTTCAGGTTTATTCAGTTCTGGACCATTTTCAAAAGTTGCATATGGGGACTTACCTGATTTGTTATATGTTGTTTCTGGCCTCATTTAAACTTGCTTCGATGTGCTGGTCTTGTTTGCATCATCTCTTGCCATGAGTAGCATCATATAGCCTTGGTCATGCATATTCCTTGGTTGGGCATCATGTCATGATTAGGTGTTGTGTGTTTACCATGTTGTTTGCTTCTTTCCGGTTGTGCTTCTTCTTGATAGTTCATGTTTCGTCGCGATCGTGAGGGTTCGTTTGTCTACGCTTGGTTCGTCTTCGCCCGTTCGTCTTCTTCATGGACTCGTTCTTCTTCCTAGCGGGATTTCAGGCAAGATAACCGTCACCATGGATCTCACTACTATCATTGCTATGCTAGTTGCTTCGTTCTGTCGCTATGTTGTGCTACCTATCACTTGTTTATCAAGCCTCCCAAATTGCCATGTCAGCCTCTAACCTTTTTCACCCTTCCTAGCAAACCGTTGTTTGGCTATGTTACCGCTTTTGCTCAGCCCCTCTTATAGCATTGTTAGTTGCAGGTGAAGTTGAAGATTGCTCCATGTTGGAACAGGATTATGTTGGGATATCATAATATCTCTTATTTAATTAATGCATCTATATACTTGGTAAAGGGTGGAAGGCTCGGCCTTATGCCTGGTGTTTTGTTCCACTCTTGTCGCCTTAGTTTCCATCATACCGGTGTTATGTTCCTTGATTTTGCGTTCCTTACGCGGTCGGTTTGTGGGAAACCCTTGACAGTTTGCTTTGAATAAAACTCCTCCAACAAGGCCCAACATTGGTTTTACATTTGCCTAACATCCTACTAACTTTCCCTTGGGAGTTATAAACCCGAGGGTCATCTTTTATTTAACC
>NC_041383.1:689340181-689385329 GCF_002162155.2 Triticum dicoccoides | reverse complement strand
TGTTGGTCCGAACCAGGCGATGTCCGGCGCCCCCTGGGTAACCAGGGTCTATGCCAACCCGACGTTTGGCCCATTCAGTGTACCCTGAGAATGAGATATGTGCAGCTCCTCTCGGGATTTGTCGGCACTTCCGGGCGGTCTTGCTAGTCTTGTTTTACCATTGCCGAAAAGTCTTGTAACCGGGATTCCGAGACTGATCGGGTCTTCCTGGGAGAAGGAATATCCTTCGCTGATCGTGAGAGCTTATAATGGGCTAAGTTGGGACACCCCTGTAGAGTTTGATCTTTCGAAAGCCGTGCCCGCGGTTATGTGGTAGATGGGAGTTTTTAATATCTAGTTGTAGAGAACTTGCACTACAAAAAAAATACACTTCCGTGATGATACGTGTTTGTCACAGTAGGTCGCGTTTTTTGTCATGCATGTACATCCATGACAAATTTATGACAGAATCAAGATAGTCATACCTGTGCTGTCGTAGAAGTGTTCCATGACATTACCAAAATTATCATCATGGAAGTGTCCACTTCCATGACGATAAATCACGCATCATAGAAGTGCTTTCGTCAAGGGTGACCGACACGTGGCATCCACCGTAACGGAACACCGTTAAGCTATCGGGTCAGGTTTTGGATCCGATAACCTGTTAACAGCCCCGACCAATGGGGATTTTCCACGTGTAAAATCATCATTGGCTGGAGGAAAAACGTGTCGGCTCATCGTTGGGACAGATGTCATCCACTCATTGGACAGAATGCGCCTATGATACGTCGACACGTGTCATGGCCCAAGAGTGCCCATTCCTGTGAAAAGGCCGGCCTGTTTGACTTGGTCAAAAGGTGGCGGGCCGGCCCATGGAAAGCCTGTTAACGGCATGTTCGCGTATAGCCCATTTACAGCCCGCTAACCCGAGGCCCGTTACGCCCTATCCAAATTAGGCCCAGTAGCATCATCTAGGCCATCCAATATGATTCCAGCCCGTTTTCACTTCTGGCCCATGTATGGCCCATGACGTCTTTCGGCCCATATGAGGCCCTTTGTAACTATTGCCCCATTAACGGCCCGTGTTGAAACTGGCCCGTAATGAAAGTGTATCACTTTACACCCAAAAACAGCCCGTGGTGAAACTGGCCCATAATGAACAGTGTATCACTTTATACCATTAACGGACCATTATTCCATTGGGCCATTTCCAGCCCAAGTTATCTTTCGGCCTTCTGAGGGCCCATTTATTCTTGGGCTCATTTGCAGCATTCGGTTACTTACGGCCCGTTACTGTCATTTTCTGCTTTTGGGCCAAATTCAGCCTGTCGTTACAGTCGGCCCGTCTGTGGACCGTTAATCTGTTGGGCCGTTTTCATAGCATCATCAAATACGCCCTATTAACGGCCCATTATGGTCAACCCATAAAACGTACGATTTCCATTAAAGGCCCGTCTACGGACCATTAAAGGCCTGTACAATACCCATAAATGAATCGGCCCTTACAAGGCCCATGGATCCTACGAGACATAGAAGGCCCATGGATCCTATGAGACGTAAAAGGCCCTTGGATCCGACGGCCCACTGAAGGCCCATGGAGCCGACGGCCCAATGAAGGCACATGGGTCCGACGGCCCATTGAGGGTACATGGGTCCGACGGCCCATTAAGGGGCCATGGATCCGATGGCCCGTACATGACCCATGGGATCGTACGGCCCATGTAGGGCCATGGTCGGGCGAGTTGGCCCCCATTTGAACGATATAGAATATTCAAAGAATTATCCTACTCAATACTATCACCTCTAAAAAGCATACACTATACAACAAAGAGATCAAGGCATAGAAATTTAGAATAATCCTACACTATACAATAAAGAAATTACAGCCGATTATATCCACTGGGCATTATGGTTCGGCACAGGTGTTAATAAAGCATAAACAAACAACAAATTACATACACTGGGCAAATACAGCTCATACATCATGGACGCGCATCAACTTAACTCCATTTGAACTATAATCGATTGGATGGATTCAGGTAGGACAAATTTCAGTCTGTAAAATCTCCAATTCCTTCATGGTTACCTCAATGTCTTGTTTCATTTTTTGACTCCTGCATCTAATACCTGCATGTCCAGTCTCAACTTGTTGATTAAATGTTGACAATCATGTACAGATTGTCTTGCCACCTCTAGTTGATGCTCGAGAACATTAGCACATTCCAATTCCAATCCATAATCATTCGGTAACGGCCATGCCGCATTGCTCGCAGATCTTTGTGTTGATGTCACTTCATCCTGAAATTTTTATGTAAGTACACATGACTAGGGCAAAAATATAGTTACAATAGTGAAGCGAGCAAGACACTATTTTGTACTACATGGGAAAACATGACTAACAATAATGTTACACGTCATGAAGCATAAGCAGGTGATATTTTAAAAATTATAAGAAAGATAGTCTATGCAGCCTACATACAGAAATCCCTCTTAGTTCACTAGAGGAGCATGATGTTGGGGCCCAATCGAAAGCACAGACAAGTTACAAATTTAGACATCACGTTGCGTATAAGCAAGCAGTTGGCCATTCTGTATCTGAATTAAAGTCTTAGGGAGCATAATGAACAACAGAGGGTTTCATACAAATGTACTACAATAGGCAAAACTATGCAATCATTAGCGTAGTATAAACTAGATTGTGAGCCTCATGCAATAATAGTTGGTTAATAGACTTCAAAGCTTCAGGCACACTTCGGTAGAGTAATTAAATGGTAAGGCCTTTAATTATGTCAACTAATAGGTATACAAGTACCGAACATTAGGCATGATTATTTGGGCATCTCATTAACTAAGGACAAATAAAGTAATTGAAAAGAGCAAATTAACTATGCCTGAAACAAACAAGGAATTGAACTGTTGAGTTGCATACAGTAACTTACCTTAGCAGGTTGAAGAGGCTCAGCGCAGCTCCTACTTCTCTTGCAAGGCTCCTTCCTAACATCTTGTACTTGGAAATCCTCAATCTTATCTTCATTGCACCCCCTCTGCAAGGTGACACAAACTTGTTACTTGTCTCCTTGGAAGATAAATATGCATACTTTCCAGTCTGTGAACACAAAAGGATGAGATTATAACAAAACAACACCACATAATGAAACATGCCGCATCTCCTGCACTTGCACACAATGAAATGAGCATTTACTATGTCTGCACTATGTAAAAACTAGGCATACCTTCAAACTGGATCTCCATGTACTCTTGGAGAGCCTACTGTAGTGTACAACCAAACCTTTATGTCACCTATGAGTTAGACAAGGCCCCACTACAGCAGCCCTTAGTGTTTAAATCGTTAACAAGCTCTGTTAGAGTGTTAGGTCAAGAATAGCAAGTAATCAAAGCAAACAGTCCTAGTATGGCTGGCTGATGCAAACAAGAAATTGAACAGATGTGTGAGCAAATCTTACATATCAAGAAAAGAAGCAAATAAGGAGGCTTAAAGACCATCACTTGACTGACCAGATTTAAGGGGCATTTAAACATCATGTGCAATGTATGAACTAACATAAACATTGCATATTCCAGATTCTACAATGGAATGCACATGTATTAGGTTATGCCATGTATGATGATGCCTAAATGTACAGATAGCAGGCAGGAGTGATTCATCATTGCACACACAATTGAATTGCAGGTTAAGGGCCAGTTCGATTCCGCCTTTTCAGGGCATATTGTCAAAATAAGCCATAAAAGATGTAAAGAAGTCATTTTTGAGTTATGGGCTTGGGCTTAACTAATTTCGCTTTGGAGGGGGGTGTTTCGGGTAGAACCTCACTAAAAATTGAAGGGAAGGGGGATAGTGAAATGACTCTATTGTCTGCCTATATTACACTATAAGTGCATCTAGTGCCACCCCTAGTTGGTTTTGGAGTATTAACGACAAAGTTGGTTGAAGGACTAATGTGTTTGTGAGAATTGCAGGATAACGCAGGTAGTGTCCCTCATTGATTCGGTTTACCTGCCGGAGATGACCCCTAAAAATGTATGAAGACACTGCAGACAATGGTGGTGTGTGAATATATTCACATTGAAGACTATGACATGAGAAGACATTGAGTGAAGACTATGGAGCGCGAAGACTGAGTTGTTTTGTTGTTCCCTTCTCTTCTGTGTTGAGTCATAGGAACCACCGTACTGTTAAGTGGAGTCCAAGTGAACAAAGTTAGAGTGACTGAAGTGATGCTCAACCCAAATCCTATGTCTTCGAGCGAAGACAATGTGAGCAAATCTTATCCAGAGCTGGATGAGTCAGCTTTGCTTGTAGCCCAAGTAAAGTTGCCGTGTGTGTTTGAAATCTGACCGTTGGAACACGTGTCAGTTCCTTAGTGACCCAGGGTCATTTCGGACATATCAGGTCGGGTTGCCTTGTGGCTATAAATAGCCCACCCCCTACACCATAAATTGGTGGCTGCTCAGAGTTAGTTTACGGCTTTTGTCGTTTCGAGAGCAACCCACCACGAAGCCTTTGAGAGAGAAATCCTTGCGAGGACAAAGCCCAAACACCCAAAGCCAAAGAGTGTTAGGCATCACTGAAGTCTTTCTATCTGTGTGACCTCAAGACTTATTACACTTGAGGACTGTGTATCCTCCAGCCGGTTAGGCGTCGCGTTCTGAGCATCCAAGAGTCATTGTGGATCGCCGGTGAACGAAGTCTGTGAAGGTTCGGAAGTCTACCTTGAAGACTTACCAGAGTGATTGGGCGAGGACCGTGTGTCCTTAGCTCAAGGGGAATAAGGTGAAGACGCGGTCTTCTGAGTTGAATCTCAGCCTCCCTAACCAGATGTACAGTTGTCACAGCAACTGGAACTGGTCCAACAAATCATGTGTCTTCAACAAGTGACTGGTTCTATCCTCTAACTCCTTTTACCTTAAGTTTGTCTTCGTGAAGTCATTGCCTATTTGTCATACCTGTTTGACTTCATTCCTTGACTATTATTGTTGATTGGCTTCATACTATCTTCCATCCTGATCCTTACTACCAAGATGATATTAGTCCTTGTACTTTCACATTATTGCATACTTGACTATGGCTTGCTTGTTGTAGTTTATCTTCCGCTGCATATCAATTAGGTCATTTCTATTGTTTGTCTTCGAAACTTCCACGTTTTGAAGACTTTGATAAAAATCGCCTATTCACCCCCCCCCTCTAGTCGATAACTAGCACTTTCAATTGGTATCAGAGCAAGGTACTCCCTTGTTCTGTGTGATTCGGTTTAACCACCTGGAGTTTAGCTATGTCGACTGCAGGGATAACCAAAGTCTCCGCTGCTTGTCCCGTGTTTGATGGAACTGAATATCCCTACTAGAAGAATAAGATGTGCATGCATCTTGAAGCCATTGATGTCGACCTCTGGTATGTCATCAAGAACGGCGTTCCCAAAACTGGAGAAGGTGTCACCCCTACTGATGTCAAGAAGTTCATTCAACTGGACTCCACTGCAAAGAACATCATCTGTGGTCATCTGACCAAAGGACAGTATGGCCGTGTGAGTGCTCTGGAAACATCAAAGCTAGTCTGGGACTGGCTATCCAAGGTCAACGAAGGTGCCTCTACACAGAGAGACCAAAGGATCAGTGTTCTTCGCAACCTCTTCAACCGCTTCAAGAGAAACGACAATGAAAATGTCCAGCTCACGTTTGATCACCTCACCGACATCACAAATGAGCTTCAGGCTCTCGGCGCCACTGAGATTACCAAGCATGAAATCGTCAAGACACTACTGAGATCACTTGACAGCTCCTTTGACACCCTTGCCCTCATGATACAAGAATGCCCTGACTTCAAGACACTCGATCCGTCTGATATACTTGAGAGGCTCAACACACATGAGTTCCAGCTTTCTGAGAAAAGAGATATCTATGGTCCCAATTATGGCCGAACTCGCGCTTTGAAGGCAAAAGTTGTTTCCTCATCTGAAGAAGAATCTGACTGCGGTTCTGATGATCCTAAAGACATTGGAAAGGAACTTGCCATGCTTGTGAAGAAGTTCCAGAAGTTCACCAAGAAGAAGGGCTTCAGAAAGTCTTCACGATCTAGCTCAAGAAATGATGAAGCTTCCACTCATGACCACAAGAAGAGAACATGTCACAAGTGCAAGAAACCTGGACACTATATCTCTGAGTGTCCACAGTGGGACAATGAGAAGAAGAAGAAGAAGAGCAAGGAATATGATTCTTCTAAGTCCTCATCAAGATCTTCATCTCATAAGAAGAGCTCATCTGGCAAGGCTCGTGCTTTTGTTGGCAAGGAAATGGATTCAGAGGAGGAGTCTGCTTCTGAGGAGGCGGAGGTGGAGTCTGAAGAAGAGTCCGACCCTGGCGTTGCAAGTCTGGCTCTAGCCACAGCCTATGTTGCCAAGTCCATCTTCAACACTGAAGACAATGACTTTCACATCAACGCTGAAGCTGATGACATGGACGATCCTGCTCCCACCTACTGCTTCATGGCACGTGGTGCCAAGGTAAAATCACGTGATGCTTACTTTCAAACATCAAGTGAAGATGACTCTGATTGTGAATCCAAACCCAGCTACAAAACACTTGCTAAAATTGCTACTGAACAACAAAGGGCTATGGAACATACTCAAAAACTGTTAGACAAAAGCGATGACCTGTTGGACGCGGAAATGACATGTTCACAATCCTTAGTTGAAGACATAAACAAATCTTCATGCTAAGTACCAAGAACTTGAAAGTCTTCATGAGACGCTCTCAACCACTTATGAAAAGCTCTCCTATGATTATCTTCAAGGGAAGCAAGAGCTTGAGAAACTGAAAGCGGCTAATGAAGATCTTCAAAAAGAGAATGAGTCATTTCACGCTCAATAGATCAGTTCCGCTCAGGATGGATTTGAACCACCATGTCTGAAATGCATTGAGCGTGATAATGCTACCTCTGTTGCTGAATGTTCCACTGCTGCTACTGTTGCTTTGTCTTCAACTACTGATGTGGTAGCTAACCCCTCTATTGAGGATACCACTACTATTGCTGATGAAAATGCTAGGTTGAAGACATTGCTTGAAACAGGGATGTATAAAAGTCTGAAAGGACATCAGACACTTTGCGATGTCCTCAAAAAGCAGATTCTGAACAGAAACCCTAGGAAAGAGGGTGTTGGGTTCGAGAGGAAAATGAATGCTGATGGTACCTACTGGAAGCCTGAGCAGTATCCCAAAACCACATGGGTTGCTGCAAAGGAACCTTCAGTGGATCCATCCACTTTATCTGGCTTTACCTGTGCTAATCCTATTATCATTGATGAATCCTTTGATGCAAACTATAAACTGTTCAAAAATCAGAATGGTGAAGTGTTTGCCAGGTATATTGGTACTAACTGCAGGAATGGACCACCTATGAAGAAGATCTGGGTTCCCAAAAGTTGTCTTGAGAATCTTCCAGTGAATGTCATCATGACACCACCAGGGAAGAAGACAAACCCCAGACCTATGGCGTCACATGGTCCAAAGGCTTCATACAGGATTCACCTGAGTCACCCTAACGCCAATGTTTTGTAGGGAAATCATACTCAGACATATGAATATGAGCGTGTGTCCTCAAACCGCTATGTTCATAGAACTAAGAATTTTTCTGCTTATTTATATGAGTATCATTCATCTCTTGCAAGGCTATTTGCTAGGGATTCAAAGCCGAAATTCTTAGATGCTGCACTTAGACTCATTGCTTCTAAGCCACCCCTGAAGAGGTGGGTGGTGAAGAAGAATTAAGTCTCTTTTGCAGAATATGGTCTCCAGCCAGCAATCAAAGGCGTTCGATACTATTGCTGGGGACCTGAAACACACTAAGGGACGCATGATAAAATGACTTACTATGTAGTTCACATATGAATTGATTACCTATCATACTGTGTGTTCTAACCTTGATCTAAGCAGTGATAATCCTTGTGTGCGTCAAATGCTTATGCTTCACAACATACCTTGTGAAGCCTATCCTCCTAACTGCACTGTAGGGAATGACACCTCGTGCTTCAGAATGGATTATGGACATCGGATGCACTAATCATATGACTGGTGATCGAAGTCTTCTCATGGACTCAACCTTACGTCCTTCCGACAAGAGTCACATCACATTTGCTGACACTGGTAAAAGCAAGGTGTTGGGTCTAGGTAGAGTTGCAATCTCAAAGAATCAACACATGGATAAAGTGATGCTTGTTGAGTCCCTTGGGTTCAACTTAATGTCTGTCTCAATGCTTTGTGACTTGAACATGATTGTGCTTTTCGGAAAATATCGTTGCCTTGTACTAATGGAATCTGACAAGTCTCTAGTCTTTGAAGGATATCGGAAAGATGATCTATACATGGTAGATTTCTCAGCAGGTCCATAGCTTGCCGTATGTCTTCTTGCAAAAGCTTCAGAATGTTGGCTCTGGCATCGGAGGCTAGGGCATGCTGGCATGAGGAACTTACACACACATCAAGAAGAAGCATGTCATAGGCATCGAGAGTGTCAAGTTCAAGAAAGATCATTTGTGTGGTGCCTGCGAAGCTGGAAAGATGACTAGGGCGAAGCAGCCCTCGAAGACAATCATGACGGCATCTCAACCCTTCGAGCTGTTACACATGGACTTATTTGGCCCTACTCACTACTCTACCCTCACAACAACAGCTTGTCTCTATGGATTCGTCATTGTTGATGACTACTCAAGATATACATGGGTGCACATAATTCTCTACAAGACTGAAGTACAAGATGTCTTCAGACGCTTCGCCAATCGAGCCACGAACAATTATGGCGTCAAGATCAAACATATCAGAAGTGATAACAACACTGAATTCTCGGATGCTGATTATGCTGGAGACAAGGTTGATCGCAAGTCTACATCAGGCACATGTCACTTTCTGGGACGATCACTTGTCTGTTGGTCTTCAAAGAAGCAAAACTGTGTTTCACTCTCAACTGCTGAATCTGAATATATTGCTACTAGATCTTGCTGCGCTCAGCTTTTGTTGATGAAGCAAACTCTCAAGGACTATGGCATCAATCGGAAACAAGTACCTCTCTTCTGCGACAACGAAAGCGCAATCAAGATTGCCAACAATCCAGTCCAGCACTCGAAGACAAAGCACATTGAAATTCGTCATCACTTTCTCAGAGATCATGTCATGAAGAAAGATATTGACATCATTCACGTCAACACTGAAGAGCAACTGGCAGATATCTTCACAAAGCCCTTGGATGAGAAAAGGTTTTGCAAGTTACGGTGTGAGCTAAATATCTTGGAATCCTCAAATGTCCTGTGATCAGGCACACATCCTAACACTTATGCATGTTGATGAATTAGATGTGCAACACACGAAGTAAAGTATATCTTCAATCAATGAAGACTTACATTCTAAGTGTGAATACATTAACATGGAATTTGACTTCGGAGCGCCACGATAATTGTGCGCCGTGTCTGGGACTAATACTTCCTATACTATGGGTAACGCCACCACCAAATTTCTTGGTTTGAAGTGTTTCACTCTTGGCTTTATTGTTGAATATCTTCGCATTTGGTTTGTCTTCAACTTTCAACTTATCTTCATGATTTACTTCACTATGTCGATTTGATTGCTTTCTCATATATATATATATATATATACTAGTATTCTGTCCTCTACAGCATTCACTTATAGCTATGTCTTCCTTGTTGAATCTTTTGAACTAAGTGAATGTGATCGGACCCTAATCTCTCTATGCTTACTATCTCAAAATCTATCTGTCCAAATCATATGCATTCTATTGAAACTGTCGAATGTCTTCTCTGCATCCTTGTCAGCAGAAGACACAGAGACAAACATCAAGTCGTTTTAAATGATTCATCATTATTGTTGTAATCCGGAGAAGCCGGAACAACCATCCGAAAAACTTGGCGGGCGTGCGAACGTGGGACAACTCTGAGTATGTTGCATGCTTGCCACATGTCCCTCAGATGTGAAGAGGCAGGGGCACCTGCGTAATTGTGCTATGCCTCACACCTTCTGATAAATACGTGTCCCCTGCGGTCAAGAAAACCTTCTTCCACCTCTCCACCTCGTCAAAACCCTAGCGCCACCGCTAGCTCGCGACGACGCAGGCGACGAAGCGCTTAGCTGCCGCGACTTCTCCGACGCCGTCCTCACGCCGGCCGCGGACATCGTCCTCTCCGCCGCCGCCGTAGGTGTCCTCCATCGCCAAGTTAGGGCACAGTGGATTGAACTGCTCGTCTCCTATTCATCCCATCTAGCAGTTCTTCGTGTGGTAAATATAACTCTATTTTTACCATCTTTTTGATCCTCAAGGATTCATCCTATTTACCAAAATTGGTTTCTACCTATACAATGTTAGATCTATTCTGTCTGCATCTCATACTGCCTAGTATATTCACTTAAGCTTCATATCTAGTTAGATTCCTCACTTGTACTTATTCACGGATTTGTACAAATCTGGAACCAACTCTCAACATATAAGTGAATGTCTTCGCATCATGAGGTCAATGTCTTCAAACTGATTTATCTTCAAATCTTCTGAGAATGCATATGACCTCTTCCCCTTCCCTCGCATCTCTAATGTTGTCACAGGTACATGTTCATGGGAGAATCCCTTGGTTCTCATAGTCTGAATTCGTTTGCAGAATTCCTACAGCAACACATTAACTCTCCTAAAGCTAGTTCCTGTTTGACCAGCAAGCGAAAGCCCCTGAAGCCTTTGAACGTATTGAAGCCATTCAGTTTGAAGTACATGGATGCAGAGAAATCAATAAGGAAGGGTGGAAGACAGTGTCGAGGGGGAACATCAAAAGATTTGCCTGATGACCTCGCAGAAATCTACAAGACAGATCCTGAAGAGGATTATAATCAGCGCAAGACCCGAATCCAATGGATTCGACGATATTGGGCTGAACAATGGTTCAAGTACAAGTTCGTGACCCAGGAGTACGCTGAGAAGAATGCTATCAAAAGTCCTTGGGGTGATATTCTCTATCGAGGCCTTCCACCCAAGAACAGAGCTGAAGCTATTGCACAAGAATTCTATCCTTGTATGGTCTGTGGACCACAGCCTGAAAATGCCGACCCATTATCATTGCTCTGGTGTCGTGACGACAATCTCTTCAAGCGCAACTTCCAACATGCAAAGGCATCGGCAAAGGAAAACAAGAAGTCATTGGGATTAGACTTCAACCCTGGTCCCTCTGCTCCCCGTGATGACGGCTCATGTGATGCGGAACCCAATGAAATCGGCCCCTTTTCAAACCTTGATGGCCTCATCTCATACATCTTGGTTCAGGGTGCCAAAGTAGATCATTCTGTTAATGATGCTGATACTGATGAAGCCCCAGCTCCTCCTCCAAGGCTGCAGAAGCCAAAGAAAACTAAGGCTTCACAATCAACTGCACCTCCGAAAGCTTCACGTGTGAAGCCACTGGCCACTGCACCTCCTGAAGACAGTGTGCAGTCTGAAGATCTATCACGCATCTCCAAGAAGATGGAGAAGAAAAAGAAAAACGTCAAGAATACTGATCAGACATTGACTCATGCTGCCATTCTGCGTGAAGAGCACATTGATCTGTCTAGCAATGACGATCTTGCAGATGATGCTCTTGAGCAACTGATCAAGAGCAAGGAAGAAGCAGAGATCTTCAACAATTTGCCTCTCTTTGATGTGGCAATCATCCATAACTTCATTGATGAGTGGTTTGACACACCAAATCTCAGCTTTGATGATTTGCAACTTCCCATTGGCCTCAGCGTCTCCTTCAATGGCGCTATTGCTTCTGAGCTAGCTATTGCTCAGCGCATCGTCGAACTGAAGCACAAGATTGACTATGAAAAGGCTCAGTTTAAGAAGCATGTGGCCACGCTCAGCGTGCAAGATGTCAAAAACTTCAAGATCATGCTGCACGAGCTCAAAGAAGCCTTTCACAAGAAGCGTGAAGAAGCTTGAGGCTCTCGAGAGCGCATGAAGAATCTGGCTGAGAAGTGTGTGCTAGCCTACAATGAGGCTGAGAAGCGCAAGGCTCTTGGTCGTCCTGGCATCGACCCCAGAATGGCTGCAAAGAAGAAGAAGCTATCAACTGTCCAACCTGCACCTTCGAGGCAGGATGAACCTCGCATAGTCTTCCCAAGCAGCATGACTGGCTCGAAGCCAAAGGCCATGTCAACCGCTTCAGAACAGAAGAAGACGAGGTCTGCAGAGGCTGAAGCCAGAAAGAGGAAAACCTCAGAAGCCTCTGATGCTGCTCCCTCCAAGAAGAAGCGCAAGATCAAGAAGAATCGGGCTGCTCCCACAGAGCCCTTAGTTGTTGAACCTATCTCAGTGGTTCGCCCTGCATCTGAACACCAAGAACGACGAATAATTGTTCATGAGCCTGCTTCCACAGAGGCTTATGAAGCTGAAGAGATTCCAGCAGTTGATCCCATCGCTGCTGAAGACATTGGTCACCATGACAATGTTGAAGATGATGACGTTCTTCCTTAGATTGAGCACAACTTGGTATCATCGCCTGTTCTCACGAACAGCAAAATCATCAGCATTGGTCGTCCTCTGACGCCAATTGCGCAGGATGCATCATGGGCTGATCGCCCGCAACAACAAGACTCCCCTAGTACTCCCCAACAACAACGAGTCACACCATCTGTGCAAGTTGAAGAGGATGAGGCCCAGCCAACTCCATCTCCAAAGGCGTCGCCTGTATTACAAAGGCTTCGTAAAGGACCAACGCCTCAAGCCCCTCTACCGAGTGTTCCAAAAGGAGAAGAGCACCACCAATCTGTTGCACATCAAGTGTTTCCAGATGCCACTCCAACTGTGAATATCTCCGTGTCTGAAGCCAAAGCTGCTGAAGACAATCCGGCTGCATCAGCCGAAGACGAATAGGAAGAAGGACGTGTCCCTACTCCCCCACTACTGAAGAAGCTGTTCCTGAAGTGAACGTGCCAGTGCCAGACCCTCCAGCTCATCAAGTGGAGGTTCAAAATCTTGAGGTTGCCCCCAACACAAATGAATCCCATGACGTTGTCATGGCTGAAGCTAGTGTGGAGCCTGCACCAACCAATATGCCAGAAGCCAATGCTTCAACTGCTCCTGAAGCTTCTGTTGTGCAGCCTGAAGCCACTGTTATTGCCACTGCTCCTATTCCGCCACCAAGGCCCCATACAATTGAGCAAGCATACAGCCATGGCCAGCTAATCACTGTCAGATGGCCCGTTCTGGTTCCTCCGCCTCATGTCTCTGGTCCTCAGTTTGATTATCACATTGAGCATAGGCCTTAGGTCCAGAAACCAAAGCCAAAACTGCCAAGGTTCCCAGGTACTGCCACATCTACAGGGTCCTTCAATGCAAATGGCTTCAAAAGCCACAACACATTCTTTGACAGCTCAAAGAACCCCTACTCAAGGCCAAGAATATCATCTGATCGTTTCTGGAGTCATCAGCAGCGAAGCTATTACTCATGAGTTTTGTATGATCAAGGGCGCATTTTCCCTCATATGCACCTCGACACTGAAGCCATTGCAGGACTGCCATGCTTAGAAGAAGCACTTGACTGCTTTCGTGATGCAGGTCTCCTCAGCTTTGTGATAGACAAAGAACATTGGAATGAGGAACTTCTTCTTCAATTCTATGCTACCCTCCACATTCGCGGCTACAACAGGGATACAAAAACATGGGTTCTCGAGTGGATGACAGGAAATGTTCATCATGAAGCCAAAGCTCTTAACATCATTGAGCTTACAGGGTTATCCACTCCCGGAGAGTTGTACAAACCTGGTTGTCGAAACCACCGCAATGCACTGGAGAGCATATTCCATAAGCCAGAACCCAACATGAGCTAGATGTTGAGCATGATGAATCCATTGCCACATGACAAGCATCACTTTTGGCTCAAGCGACAGATGCAAAGCCTCTTGGTGGACGTAAATCACATTCGAAATCTTGCCACCAAGAATGCATTTGTCACTCACGAAACCTATCGGCAATCATGGAAGAGTTTGACATTGCTCAGTGCTGAAGCAGATCTTCAAGACGATAGCTTCACTGAAAGATTCAAGTTTGACTCCACTCCTCCACGGAATGCTATCCTACGTCAAACTCCATACCTTGAAGACTCTGACTATTCTTCCTCCACGGCAACTGTGAATGCCAACGTGATCGATGATGAAAACGATGCTACTTCACCACCCCCTACTTCTACACGCATCGACACTGCACCAACTTCGTCTGCGCCGCCAAACAACAACGACAACCCAGCTGCTTCACCTATTCCTCATGAGGACGAGTAGATGCTCTATGTCTTCAAACGTTTTTGGTCATTACTGACAAAAGGGGGATAAGCATATGAGTTTGATAGTCTTCAAGCGGGTTCATGTGGGCGGTTGCTTTATATTTTGCCTAGTGGTTACAACTCTTGCTTTTGGTATATTTCGTTCGTTGAGTTGTAACACTTAAACTTGATGGTCGTCTGCTACTTATTTTCATTTTCATGTGCGATGATAACTTCCGCACTTAGATCATTCCGCACTTAGATCATTCTGCAGACGTCCATTTTCCATTATGCATGTCATTCTCTTAGTTATATCATTTCATGCATGATGAATTATCTTCATAAGTTGAATAGGATCTCCACAAGTACAACCTGCCATGTGCATTTGCATTCCAAAAGCAAATTACTTATATGCACATCTTCAGGGGGAGCCCTTGCCACTTATGAAGACAATAACCTATCCTTTACAATTTCACATACTTCATTCCCATTGAAAACTTCAATCAGTTTGTCATCAATCACCAAAAAGGGGGAGATTGTAAGGGCATCTAGTGCCACCCCTAGTTGGTTTTGGAGTATTGACGACAAAGTTGGTTGAGGGACTAATGCATTTGTGAGAATTGTAGGATAACGCAGGTAGTGTCCCTCATTGATTCAGTTTACCTACCGGAGATGACCCCTAAAAATGTATGAAGACATTGAAGACAATGGTGGTGTGTGAAGATATTCACATTGAAGACTATGACATGAGAAGACATTGAGTGAAGACTATGGAGCGCGAAGACTGAGTTGTTTCGTTGTTCCCTTCTCTTCTATGTTGAGTCATAGGAACCACCGTACTGTTAAGTGGGGTCCAAGTGAACAAAGTCAGAGTGACTGAAGTGATGCTCAACCCAAATCCTATGTCTTCGAGCGAAGACAATGTGAGCAAATCTTATCCAAAGCTGGATGAGTCAGCTTTGCTTGTAGCCCAAGTAAAGTTGCCGTGTGTGTTTGAAATCTGACCGTTGGAACACGTGTCAGTTCCTTAGTGACCCAGGGTCATTTCGGACATATCAGGTCGGGTTGCCTTGTGGCTATAAATAGCCCACCCCCTACACCATAAATTGGTGGCTGCTCAGAGTTAGTTTATGGCTTTTGTCGTTTTGAGAGCAACCCACCTCGAAGCCTTTGAGAGAGAAATCCTTGCGAGGACAAAGCCCAAACACCCAGAGCCAAAGAGTGTTAGGCATCACTGAAGTCTTTCTATCTGTGTGACCTGAAGACTTATTACACTTGAGGACTGTGTATCCTCCAGCCGGTTAGGCATCGCGTTCTGAGCATCCAAGAGTCATTGTGGATCGCCGGTGAACGAAGTCTGTGAAGGTTCGGAAGTCTACCTTGAAGACTTACCAGAGTGATTGGGCGAGGACTGTGTGTCCTTAGCTCAAGGGGAATAAGGTGAAGACG
Source organism: Triticum dicoccoides (assembly GCF_002162155.2). Classification (NCBI taxonomy): domain Eukaryota; kingdom Viridiplantae; phylum Streptophyta; class Magnoliopsida; order Poales; family Poaceae; genus Triticum; species Triticum dicoccoides. The sequence continues at coordinate 689,369,604 of NC_041383.1, read as the reverse complement.
CGGTCTTCTGAGTTGAATCTCAGCCTCCCTAACCAGATGTACAGTTGTCACAGCAACTGGAACTGGTCCAACAAATCATGTGTCTTCAACAAGTGACTGGTTCTATCCTCTAACTCCTTTTACCTTAAGTTTGTCTTCGTGAAGTCATTGCCTGTTTGTCATACCTGTTTGACTTCATTGCTTGACTGTTATTGTTGATTGGCTTCATACTATCTTCCATCCTGATCCTTACTACCAAGCTGCTATTAGTCCTTGTACTTTCACATTATTGCATACTTGACTATGGCTTGCTTGTTGTAGTTTATCTTCCGCTGCATATCAATTAGGTCATTTCTATTGTTTGTCTTCGAAACTTCCACGTTTTGAAGACTTTGATAAAAATCGCCTATTCACCCCCCCTCTAGTCGATAACTAGCACTTTCATACACTCAAAATGCAACTGCTGACGCCCGTGTCACACCTGACCCTCAAGTAAAAACAAACACGCAAGCATTCATTGCCTGCCCGCTTGCATCTCTTCTCCCCTTTCCCTCTACCTCGATCCCCTGCCTGCAGCACTAGGGTTCCTCCAGCGAGCCGTCGTCACTGGTCCCATTTGGCCTGGTCCTCGATGATGCTATGTCCAGCTAGGCTACATGGTCAGCGGGTAGGGGAAAATCTCCCTGGCTGCAACTCCCTCTGGCGCCGCCCCTCATTCTCATGGTCTCCAGCAGTTGCTCCACTGTGGTTCGTCCAACGCACTACTCCGGCGGGCGCTGCACAACTACGATTGATGCCACACTGCAGCAGAAGGCACCTTATTCCCCCTCCCCTCCTCCCAGGCCATGGCCTTGAGGTGTTGTTGAAGGATGAGCTCATCCAACAAGGTGAGGATCTCCTCTAATATTTTGCCAAATTTTCATTCTGATCCGCTATACGATGAATTGCTATGAGCTGCTTCTGTTGCTCTATATGATGCATTGCTATGAGCTGCTCCTGCTGCTGCTATATGATGAACTGCTATGAGCTGTTGCTGCTGTATGATGAGTTGCTATGAGCTGCTGCTGCTGCTATATGATGAATTGCTATGAGCTGTTGCTCCTATATGATGATTTGCTATAAGATCCTCCTCCTGCTGCTATATGATGAATTGCTATGAGCTGCTCCTGCTGCTGCTATATGATGAATTGCTATGAGCTGCTCCTGCTGCTGCTATATGATGAATTGCTATGAGATGCTCCTGCTGCTGTTATATGATGAATTGCTATGAGCTGCTGCTGGTATATGATGAATTGCAGACTGCTGCTGCTGTATGATGAGTTGCTATGGGCTGCTGCTGCTGCTATATGATGCTTTCAGGTGGTGCTGCTATATGATAATAACCAGCCACTTGGACCATCGAATTTCAATAAATAATTGTTCTTCATTTAAATGTGGGTCATGCGTTCTTCGCTTAAATTAGGCAATGGGATCTCTATGGAAAACATTGACCAAAGTAGATTGTGCCAAGTAGATGGTATCTTTGTATTTGCATTTTGAGCAAATAGTGATTGTCTGTTTTCCCATCATATTAATTACTGCACTGGGTTCAATTTGTGATGTTTGAAAGTCAAATTAATTTCCATACGGGCAGCAAAATGAAAAAAAATATAATGCAATCTAGAGTTTCCACTGATCATACCAAAGATAAGCTAAAAACGCAATGAAAAGAACTGGTTGGCTTATTACATGGAGCTTATATTCACAGGTGCTTATTTTCTTAGGATAACTTGTAATAACTGTCCCTAAGAAACTTGGCTAATTGAACTGGCATACAAATAACTGCAATGGAGGAGTGACGTACCATAGCACACTGTATAGGCTCCCGCTGCCTCTCCTTTTTTTGCGATGTTCCATGAAATTGCCACATACATGTTGTACTTTTTCATTGTGTAACCCTATCTGCAAGTTGACACGGCTAATTTCAGACATCTCTACATGATACTACATTGCATATCCCTTGCGCATATTTAAACCACCACTTAACGATTGTGTGCGTACCATAAACTAGCCATGACTCTGTATGATGGACTAGCAGGCACTCTAAGGGAGCCTAATGTAGTCCACTGGAATTCCTACATGCCACCTACGATTTTGTGTAATGTACTGCCCCTGTTCCTAAATATATGTCTTTGTAGAGATTACAGTATGGACCACATACAGATGTATATAGATGCATTTTCGAGTGTAGATTCACTCATTTTGCTCCGTATGTAGCCTATAGTGGAATCTCTAGAAAGACTTATATTTAGGAACGGAGGTACGAGGTAGTATCATGTATGACATCTACATATCTAATTTAGCAGCCACTAGTAGAAAACATTGTCTGCACAAAGGGATTACTGGTCGAAAATCCTAGCAAAGCACGCTGGCAGGCACAGAACAATACAAGAGAGAGAGAGAGAGAGAGAGAGAGAGAGAGAGAGACGCGCTTACAAGATCATAGCAATGCCTCAGTCCAGGATCTTGGTTGGCCAAGCTGTTAGATCCAGAAGAAACATCGTCCTTGTAGTTTTTGCCAGCTGCATAACAGGTAACAGCGACCGGTTAGTATATTTGAAGTACATCGGGCAGGTGATGCTGGACGGGTTTAAAGGTGACAAGTACCTAGGCCGTGGCGAGTGCTTGGCATCTCTCCAGATGGTGGGAATCAGGTTAGAAACGTCAAGGGTGATGACGATGTGCTAGCTGACGGGGTCCGATAAGGACATCTAGAACCGTCAAGTAGGGTGTTTGTGGAGCGGCTCCGGTAGGGTGGACTACGATGTGGCCAAGTGGATCTATGGACGTGAACAAGGGCGTAGGTGAAACTGCTCCGGTGGTTGGGTTAAGGATGGTGTCGACGATGCGGATCTGCAGCCGTGGACGGGGCGTCAGAAGCTGCTCCGGTGGTTGGGTTAAGGATGGTGTCGATGACGCGGATCTGCGGCCATGGACGGGGCGTCAGAAGCTGCTCCGGTGGTTGGGTTAAGGGTGGTCTCGACGATGTGGATCTGCGGCCGTGGACGTGGTGTCAGAAGCTGCTCCGGTAGGTTGGATGAGGGTGCGAGGAAGCGGATCTGAGGCCGTGGACTTGTGAGTTGGCAAAGCGGCCCCGGTAGGGTTGAGAATGGTGTAGGCGAAGCTACTCCGGTAGGGTTGACGATGGTGTCGGCGAAGCGGCTCCGGTAGGGTTGAGGAAGGTGTCGGCGAAGCGGCTCCGGTAGGGTTGAGGAAGGTGTCGGTGAAGAGGATCAGAGGCCGTCGACGGGGGCGTCGGTGGGGCGGCTCTAGGGGGTGTGGACAAAGCGTCTCCGGTGGGGAGTACGAATGAGCCGCTGCAAATGCACGGCAGTTGACGAGAGTACCGGCGAAGCAGATCCGGCACCGTGGACAAGGCCGACACTGAATGGGATGTGGTACAGTGCTGGATGAGCAGTCTACTTGTTTCTAGGGAGGTGGGAGGGGTAGATGCGGGCGTAGAAGCAGATCCGACGAGGTGGACGCTGCTGGCAGTGAATGGGCTATGGTACGCCGGTGGATGAGCAGTCTAGGGTTTCGAGAGGGGAGGGGAGAAAGGGCAATGAAGTACGGATGGCATGATGTAAGATGCTCTGGTGCTGTGGAGTTAGTCATTTTTGCGGGAGGAGGAGAGGAAATGGGGGTGCCGTGTAGTGGGGGGGACCGGAAGTTACCAAAGCAGCCCTGACCTATCATGTAGATGAGGGCGGTATTGTAACTGTTGGTCTCCGTGCACCAAGGACAAAAGGGGGATTTCGCATGCTAAAGACTAAGGTGGCTGAAATTTTAGAAGGAGGTGGGTGATTTTGCCGCCCGTGGGATCGTTCGTATCCGGTTTCAACTAATTTTGGACCGTGCTAGCGGGAAGGTCATGCTAGACTGTGTACACGGGGCACGCGTCAGCAGTTAGTAACTAGTGTGAAGTCCACACCAGAAAAAAAGACAATAACTCGGGATGATGGGCCGATAACTTGGACGTTCACACGGGCGCGGCCAATCGTACGGGTGTTGTGGTGCGTTCACAAAAAAGGGATCAAACGCTCATCCTATGTATTTCTCATGTAAATAGATAATTTAGTGGCATTGGTTATTTACTTTAAACATAATGCATTGACGTGTTAGTGTAGAGGCGCACAAAAAGAAATGGATATTGTAGTCGGCTACTTAAAAGTGTTACCTCATATTATTACATAGCCTCCATTTCATAAATTGCGTACCCGTTGAATTCATATATGAATATTACATAAATTACTTCAAAATAGAAACTTAAATCATCCAAGACTAATGAATTTGAATGCAAGAGTAACAATGGTGCATGTACATGATAGCTACATTGGTTGTTTGAAGAAGCATCACAGTAACTTTGGCATGCACAACTGAAAAGGTTTATTTAAATAGAAAAAAAAGTGATATGTGAGTGTCCAATCTTTATAGCGTTGAATCGATATTGTACCTTTGGCCACGATACGAAGTAGATATTGACTTATGTTCAAGTGATGCACGTCCACGATCGCTAGATAGTGATACGTGAATGAATTGGGAAATCTCTCTCACACGCATACATATCTCATTTCCATGTGGGCATCGGAATCACGCACGCGCACTTCGTGTATTTCTCTCCCTCTGTCAGGGTTAAATTCATCTTTCTACCCCGTCCTACAAGTCTCTCACACAGAAACACACACGCTCTCTATGTCTAACACGCCCACCCCTTATTTCCGCCCACCCACAACCACTAATGTCTCAAAGTATAATAATGTCTCTCACACATATGCTATCTACCTATCCCTTAATATAGCTAGATATGTGTCACACAAACTCCTTCTCCCTACTAGCAAGATGCCCATGCGTTGCACGGAACATCAAGATGCATTTGTATGAGAAGTTTATCTTGTGGGACAAAAGGATGAACGACGAAATGCCTTATTTGGAAATGTGGAGAGGGCTGTGGGTATCTTTTTGTAAAATTGCCAAAGTTTCCTTCCTAACCGTCGGATATAAATCGGATGGCCTATATTGCAGGATGGCAGGAACACTATCATCACCAACTCTATTTTTTTATAAGAGTAGAGATATGTGAGTGTCACTGCCCCCCCCCACACACACACCCACACTTCCCAACACCGAAGGAGTAGGGTGACACCTCGATCTTGATACTAATCTATCGACTGGCTTCTCTCTCAAACATACACACACACACACTACCTGGCACCGAAGGAGTAGGGTGGCACATTGATCTTGATAATAATCTATCTACTCCTCTTTCAAACACACACACACACACACAAACACACACACACACACACACTCGCTAGTTGTGCCTATGTGCCTACCGCGCACACTCTCGATACGTCTTTCTCCCCCCCCACCCCCTCCCAACAATGACAGTAGAAGGGTGACAACTCGATCTGATCATAATCTGTCAATTGGTTTCTCTCTCAAACATTGTGTCTCGGTGCCTCGCTCGGTAGCCCCCTCGATATATAGACTTCTCACGCGCGCACAATTGTAGTGATTATGACGCTAAACCCAGTGTGCCTTGTTTTTACCGGCCTCATGTGATAGTTTTCACCCTGTTTTCTGTTAATTAAGAAGGCAACCTTTTCTTTGTTACTACTAGTGAATCTGAAATCATTCGAGCAGACATAAAATATATCACTTCAACCCAATTACCGCAACAACTATTTTGAAAGAAATTAGCTAGCTGCCAGTGCGTTGCACGGAACATCAAGATGCATTTGTATGAGCAGTTTATCTTGTGAGAGAAAAGGCTGAACGAGGGAAGGCCTTATTTGTGAACGTGGAGAGACATGTGGGTATATTTTTACAAAATAGCCATAATTTCTTTCCTATCCGTTAGATATAAATCCGACGGCCTATATTGCAGGATGTCATGCACACCATCATCACCAACTCTGTTTTCTACTCCCTCCGTCCGAAAATACCTGTCATCAAAATGGATAAAAAGAGATGTATCTAAAACTAAAATACGTCTAGATACATTTCCTTTTATCCATTTTTATGACAAGTATTTCCGGACAGAGGGAGTATTTGTCTATTTAGAGATTCCAACAAGTGACTATGACCGGACCTTACCAACATACTCAAAAAAGTAGTCCATAATTTTGATGTTACCCTCTTTTCTTGGCGGTGCAGTGCCATCTGGATACCTCATAAATAAATCAAGGACAAATCAGACCCCTTCCTGAAAAGACATACGGAGCAAAATGAGTGAATCTACACTCTAAAATATGTCTACATACACATCCTTATGTGGTAGTCCATTTGAAATCTGAAAAAGACAAATATTTAGGAACGAATGGAGTATATATAAGAGTAGACATGGAGATATATCTCCAGCATGGTCTACAACAAAAATGTGCTGGGCTGGTTAGCGCTGGATGCTCGCAATGCGATGACATGAGTTCGAATTCTGTCTTTTAACTTTAGATTTTTATATTATATATTACTCTACTTATTTAATATATACTTCTTTCGCTACTGTACTGACAGTGAAACCCACAGAGTACTTAGAATACAAGATTAAGGATGGACTTGTTTCTTTTTCACTTTCTGTACAAAGCTGTAGCCACCCTGCAAGTCACGTGTACACTGTACATGCAATTAACTTTTTATAGAGGGAAAATCATACAGGCAATTAACTCAAATGGATTGGATGTCACTCTATTATTTCCAGCATAAAGAGCATCTCCAACGGCAGCCGGCAAATTTCCTCCCGCTTCCTTCTACGGAGGACGACATCAAACGCCAGCGGCATACATTTTTACAACTCTAACCAACCAGATGAATTTCATGCAAACACGGACTAATTTCATATAAGCATGAAGCATTTCGTATAAAAAGCTGGATCTTCATATAAACATGATGGATTTCATTACATTTACATGAACTAAGAGGTGCCAATCCGGCTCTCTTGTATAATTAATACTCCCTCCGTCCGGAAATACTTGTCCTAGAAATGGATGTATCTAGACTTATTTTAGTTCTAAATGGCCTCCCACGGATCCCTTTGTCTTCCTCATGTCCGTCAGACACTTGCGGGGTCAACGAAGGTCCTCGAAAGAGACGAAGCAGCAAAGAAACCACTAGAATCCGCGGTCATCGCCTCGGCGGTGGCCTTCATGGGTCCCAACTGGCGGTGGCCTCCCGTGTTCTACTTCTCCTTGATGATGGCGGCGGACATGGAGAAGCTGGCCACCGACTCGTCGCTCTCCACGCACCCGGCTTCTGTCTCTGCATGCATGGTGCTGCTGCAGGCACGGGAGGCGCGCCCACAGACACGGGAGGCGCTGCCACGGCAGACACTGGTGGCGTGGTACGAAGCGTCAGCGACGGCGCCCGTACCGGCATGCTCGCCGCCATGCCGGCGTGGAGCAACTCGCCACTCCTCATCGAGCTGAACTGGAGCGGCGAGTTGCTGAACCACGCACCTGCTTGGGGCGGCAACTGGCTCCGTCGGTCCAAGCGAGGTTAGTGAAGCACCGAGCGGCCTCGCCCATACCCGGAGGGCTCAGTGGGCCACCCAGCCGGGTAATAAGCCGGAGAATGGCTAATCGGGAGCCATCGGAAGAGTGGAGAAAATAGTGAAGGAGGAGATGGGGGAGCGGCGGAGGGGTGCGATTCTTCCCCGCTGTCTGTCTGGCCTTGTGTAAATAGAGGGCAGACGGTAGGAGCTTGGCCGGCGTCTGGCCTCGTTTAAACTGAGGGAGGACGGGAGGAGCTCGGCCGGTGTTGCGTTTAATTTCGGCGCGCTCATGAACAGACGTGTGGCCGGAGTAGGATTCTCGGTTTGCATCCGGGTTTAACGGAGGGGTTTAATGGAGGCGCCAGGCGTGTAGCAGGCGGCGCAGTACTATTCGATTTGACAGCAGTAATGAGCCTTCAAATCACAAAGGCCCTCGCCTCCCGTGAAACCAACCGAGCTGGACTGCCCCGCCCTCTAGCCTTTTAAAAATGTATACTTTTGTACAGCAGTAGTATCGATGGAGTGCGCCATGGATCAAATCTTGAAATTGAAAAAAAGGTGGTACATATAGAGAGCGCTCGTCGCCAAATTATGCATATAGTACTATTAAAAATGCTAGTCACAATAATGGTGTCCAGCACAACCCACCCCTCAAATAAAACTAAGCATCCTGGAATTCTTTGACAAAACTAAGCACCCTGAAATTCTTTGACAACTAAACTGTTGGCTATATGATGTTGGCCATATATATTGTACGTATATAATGTGAAGAAACGAGTGGTAGTACTATACCAACTAAAAGATGAAATGTAAGAAATACTAGTATGTACATACTGAAGAGTTAAAGTAACGAGAAGAAACATAACATAGTTCTGCTAGGGGCTCAGCACAACACACCCCTCAAATTAAATTAAGCACACCTGAAATTAAACTTTGCAACTATTCCGGAGACAGTGCATTAGAACCACCATGAGCAACGACACTGCCACCTTACTCGGAGTCCTCGTCCACGTCCTCGACTTCGTCCTTGTCCCTCTTCCTCTTGGTCGATACTTCTTTGCTTGAACCGCACACTTGGCTCTTGCTCTTCATCCAACCCTTGTAGATATTGAAACAAAGGTAGCCATCCATTGCAGCATAGTGGATGTGGTCTATATCTAGTACATTCCGCTGCCATGCATAACAATGAAACATGTATGGAGGTTTCTCCAGTTTACCATATGAAGGATGAACCATGGCTCCTGCCAGGGTCAGCATTGAAGGCTGACGAGAGGACACCAGCCGATTCTTCTGAAGGTCGAAGGTGTTGCCTACAACGAGGCCTATCCAACTCAGTACTTCTTTGTCGTTACCAAAGTCTACAGTAACGAATTGGACTAGGTTGCTCTCGAGGAAGTCCTTAAAATCCAGGCATTCAACGTCGGCATGGCATATGTGGTAGACCAAACATAAGTCATGCACGCAAACCTGGCTCACGGCGGGCTTCTTCCTCTCTTCGTCCTTCAGATCCTTCTCTCGTCCCAGGACTGTGGTGTACTCAACATCTAGCCCAGCAACCCGCTCATCATCTGAGTCTTCGAACATGCGTCTGAAGCGAGAAAGGCATCCTTTCACCGTCACGGAAGAACGGGTGTAGATGACGTCGAACTCATCGCCGGTGATGGTTCTAACCTTGTACTCACCGCCAATCATGGAGATTTGGGACGCCATGTATTTGGGACGAGGGTTAGGATTAGTGGAACTGCGGTAATGTGAATGGACGGGACGACTAGGAGCGAACCGCCGTAGTTTTGAAGGACGTGCGGGGACGAGTAGGAGTGAAGTGCCAGCATGTGGATGGCAGGGTAGTGGCTTTCCATTCTCCCATGATACGGGCTTCCGAGAGCCCTTGGATCTGAGATCGAACGGTTGCATGGCGTGATTCTAGACCTATGGGTGAATATCCTATCCTGGAGGGTTATTCTGCAAATTTTTAGCAACTTAGCATGCGACCGTTTGATCTCAGATCCAAGGGCTGCCAGCAGCCCGTATCATGATCACGCCTACCACGACCGTCGCGTCGCTCGCGCGGTCGCGCCCTTGGAGATTTAACACGGTGCGTTAGGCTATCTGATGTTGGCATGTCATACATAGTCATCACTTGGTCACTCATACTACAACAAGGTTAGCTATAAGGTTGGCTATAAGTGTATTTATTTTTTTTACTCCTCTCTATCTCTTTCTTCGTACTCGCTCCGTCCCATAATATAAGAACGTTTTTGACACTAGGACATAGGGAGTACTAGTATTTATTACATTTGCCAAGGAGTGACCTCTTCCAATGAAATGGTGTTGCTAAGTTTGCTTCATTTAATTAGCTATAGACTCAAAATTGTCTTTTCACCTAGGTACACGCGCTTAGCACCATTTCTTCCTTGGGTCACCAAACTAGTCTCTCTCTTCTTGATTAACTTGCCACATCAGACTTTATGCCTATGTGGCAAGCTTAGCACCTGTAGGAGCAAGTAAGGCTGCTTGTAATGGGAGTAGTATCATGCATGCCAACTATGCAATCTTGATGAGGTGACGTCGAATTAAATGAAGAAAAGAGAGAGTTGAGTATCATAATATGATACTTACTGTAGTATCATATTAAATGATGTGCTACTATGTGTCATGCATGACAATAAATAAACTATCCTATGATACCAACACATGATACTATGCATTACGGATGTAGTATCATACAAAAGTATCATATGCATGATACTAGTATATGATACTCTCCATTACGACCAACCTAAGTACAATAGTGCACTTTACATGGCATTTTTGCATATGTGGAGGAAGGAGAGGCAAGGAAAAAGTGGAGAAGTGGGCTCTCATGCAAGAGCCAGCCTCTACTACATGGTGGAGCATTGGGAGAGGCACCTGTATGGAGGTGGTCAGGAATCGGGAGACTCACACCGGTCGTAGCGCCGCAGTTAAAATGATAATGGCAAGTCAAATCACGGGGCCCCACCTGTCCAGCAGTAACTCGATGTCAAATCACACAGCCCTACGTTTGCAGTAGCCTACTCCCTCGTCTTCTTGCATCTCTGTCAAACCGACTAGGCGGAACTGCCCCGCCTCCTACGACACAGGAAAAGCCCATGCAGTATACTCCCTCCGTCTTGGTGACCAAGGTGGAGAGGAAAACGAGAGAACTTAATGTTTAGGGAGTATTTGCTAAGGCTGGTTGTAATGGTACTAGCCTTAGCAATTTTGATGAGGTGTCATAGAATTAAATGAAGAAAGAGAGAGAGAGTTGAGTACTATGTGTCATACAAGGCAATAAATAAAGTAATACATGATACTAATATATGATACATGGCACAGGAGTACTAAGTATTATTAATACAGTTTTGCTAGAACTCATCTAGATAATATATAATTTGGTCTCATTCATCTTTTATAGCCATTGGATGTGATGCTATCGGTTTTCGGCCAGTTTTCCTTATAAACTGGTCAATTCTCTTCTTCTTAATGAAAAGGCAGAGCTCCTGCCGGTTGCTCGAAATTTTTTGGATGTGACGCTATAAGATGCATGTGTGCTGACGTGGGTTGTATTTGTTCTTGTGCAACGAACTGACCACTGCATGTCATGTTTGATAGTCTCAAGTCATTAAAAGCATACAAGCCCCACATCTCTTATTGGTTGATTCCTCTATTTATGTCAAAAAATAAGAAACAACATGAGAGTTAATGCACCACGCCTATGTGTTTACTACTCCCTCCTTTCCGATTTATAAGGCTTATCTCAAAATCTTAGTTTTTCCATTTTATAAGGCTCATTTTGGTTGTTCCCCATCACAAGTTCAGAATTCAAGGTGCATTAAATAATTGCATGCAACTATTAAGAGAAAATTGACCAATGCATGTATTTTATGCATGCATGCATTACAATTAATACATTGGTAAACATATTTTTTTTAGGAAAACAAGAGCATTAATTGGGTGCTTTTGCAAATTACAAAAAGTATTCCACCACTCACCATCTATCTTGGTTGGTGAGATTTTTGAATTGAGCCCTATAAACTGGAAAGGAGGGAGTATTTGGTTTTCATAAGATGACTTAATACTCACCTAGACGGACGGAGTATTCGATTAGACAGTGGGTGGCGCAGTTCCCGATATGGCTTTAATGCAGACGAGGGAGGGAGTAGCGGTTCCCGATATGTTGAACGGCCAATGCATCCTCCTTCAATTAATGCATGAGGGAAGTAATGGGAGGAGGTCCGGGAAAAGAGGCTGCACGATGTGAATGCAACATAGTTTGCCTTCATTGCCCTCATATAAAGGCGCCCCTCCATTCCAAAGCATCTACCACATCATACGCACCTAAGCATTTGCCTAGGCACCTACACTAAGCGCAAAAGAGCTCACTCCAGACCCATGGCGGCGATGCACGTGAGCAGCCAGCGGCTGCACCAAATGGTCCACGATGTCGGCCTGCGGCATGGCACCGAGGATCGTCTCCAGACGGTGTTGGAGACCGGCTGGTGGATGGCCGCCATCGACGCCAACTACGACTCTCAGTTGGACCAGATGATTGTTGCCACCGGCAACAAGTTCACCGTCCTCAAGAAGCTCGTGGACGACATCGCCGTAATCCTCCAGCCCGCGTGCCTGGGCTCCTCATTGACTGCCACCCTAATCGGCCTCCATGGCCAGAACCTCTTTCAAGCACTGGTGGCCCGGCGACTGCCCGCTGACGCCACAAAGAATGTCCACCTGGAGGTCGCGCTCACCGCGAGGCGCCTCGCCCTACAAGAATTCGTCGACCTACACATCCACGTGTACGAGCAAATCGTGTACATAGGTATGTACAAGGCCAGTGAGGACGCTACGACGTTGGCCTTCCTCAACCGGTTGGAAGCCTTGGATGCCTTTGCTGAGAAGCACCTCGACCTCGCCACAAAAGCCGATGCTCCTAAGCCGTCGGTCGGTGGCCCGACGCACTAAGTTGAGGAGGAGTAGGTCGTATGTTCATGGATCCATCTTTCTTCTTGCCTTCTGTAACCACCACTGCGATCGCATCATCGTGGCCTTAATTCTTATTATGTTGTTGCATTCTCGTTCCAGTCAATACCGACATGTGAGATCCCTTTGCTTAATTATATGCATCACTGTAACTAGTACTCCATCCGTCAATTTATAAGTTGTTCTTACCTTTTCCATCAACTTCGTGCAACACGCGGGCATCTTGCTAGAAACACTAGAATATGTCTATATAATCCGTATGGGATAGTCCATTTGAAATCTCCAAAAAGACAAATATTTAGGTACGGAGAGAGTAATATATTAGGAGTATAGCAAAAGAATAGTGATTTCTTTCAAGTTTGTGAACAAATACTACTATTCTGCTACTTTGGATCCGTCGCAATGCACGGGCACACTGCTAGTAAAAGGACAAGGCCTGCCGCGTTCGCGTCGCACCCCCACACGCCCGAGAATTAGGAGTACTCCACGGCCCGTCCGGCACGACACATAGCTTAGGGAAGGCGTGTTGCCTAGCATTTTCACTTTCATGTGGGACCGCCGTTGAGCAAACCGACACCCCGCCCACTGCCGGGTTGGAAAACAGAAACAAGGGGAAGATCTAGCTGTAGCACGGAAGCCAAGAAATTTGGTGTCAGATTGGGCTCGTTGATAGAGTAGGAGCATTCCGTACTAGTACTACTCCTACTAGTACCAAGTTTGTACTCCTAACTATATTACTAGTACTACCACTATACAACTAGTAGGTACGTGCACGGCACAACATCGTAGGAACAAAAAACGGGAAGATCTTGTTTTGGGTGATTTATCTTTTTTCAATCAACGTAATATGAATAATATGATGTGGGGGCACCCATGAAGCTTATGTGGCTTGGTTGCATGGCTACGAAAGGTTAGAGCAAAAATAAATAGATAATGTGTTTAGAGTGCACTCCACTAAATAGATATACTTTGGATCCATTGCAACGGACCGGCACATCTATGTCTATACCCCCTATATAGTGTGTGAAAAAACTTTGAAAGTTGGTCGTTGGATGAAGCCAATCCGACGGTACAAAGATAGCAAATCCGAGCACTACTGGCCGTTGGATATCATCCACCAGATTCTGCCACATGTATAATCTAGAAGACTCCATGGTTGAACTTAGGGGTTGTTTGGATTGTGACTATCTTTTCCATATATTGCCACATGATTTTCGCCACACTTGCCTTAGTTGAGTTGCTCAAATTGTTAGCCACACTTTGGCTTGCCTAAGGGAATCTTGCCACACTTTTTATGTCTATGACATGTGGGGCTCATTGCTCATAAATAAATCCTTGCCTTAGGTGTCGCTAGAACCAAACACCTACCTAACTTGGTCAAACTTGCCTAAGGTTAGGTGTGGCAAAGTGTGGCAAGGTGTGGCTAGGAACCAAACATCCCCTTAATTCATGACTAACTTTGCCACAACTAAGCTTAGGCAAAGTTATCGGTTCTTCAAAATGAGAGCCACAAGTTGGCAAGCCTAAGGGAATTTTGCCACATTTTTTGTGTGTATGTCATGTGGGGCCTTAGTGTGGCTTGCCTAAGGTGTGGCTTGAACCAAACACTCACCTAAGTTAATCAAACTTGCTAACCTTACATTCCACTAGATTTTGCCACATGTTAGAATCCAGAAAACTCCACATGTAGAAGCATAATGCACAAACCACCAGAATCTCATGCGTGCAATGCACGTGTACCTTACTAGTACTAGTTGGTAGTAGTAAGAAACAAATTCCAGTTTTGGCACGAGCTCGTACCACGGGAGCACCACAAGGCCTGCCACAGGAGTTACATTTCCCTCTCGGGGCCCACGGGACCGAACTTCAGTGGCTTAGTGCCCGACCTATGAGTCAATGACATGCGGACCTTAAATGCGGCTGGCCCACCTGTCAGCGAAGGAAAGGTAGGGCAAGGCAGTGATAGCCACGTCATAGGATCCATGTCCACGTCGGGGGACGTCATGTTGTGGGTTGGAGTGGTGTCGTGGGAATCGCGTGTGGGTGTGGCAGTGGTAGAAACAAGAAACGTGATGGTCGCCGTGGTTCAACTTCCATGGACAAGCTGTCATGTCTGCTGACACATGTATATCAAAACTAGAGTGTTTATATTTCAAGAACGTGAACAAGTATTATTCTACTACTTTGGATCCATTGCAACGCACGGGCGAGCACATTGGTAGTAGTAGTGTCCATCTCTATCTCTAGAGGCCTTCCCTCGTTCATCCTTTTCTCTCACAAGATAAACTACTCATACAAATGCATCTTGATGTTCCGTGGAACGCATGAGGATGTTTCCTTGGGGGTCTCTCCAGTGTGGCGTGGCCGTAGTTGCAAGTTGATGCCCCTTGAGATGCTGACGTTGAGGGGCACTCGGATTTCCTCCGATGAGCAGGTAAGATGAGTTTGATCACGTAGTAAATGCATTCTAACGACTACTTCCATGTCCATTTCCAAATTCTCCCCCTATCCACTGTTTCACAGGTTAGGCTCGGTGCGAGTGGAGATTGGCTTGCATATGTACGAGAGGGTACCAACATCAATTTGCACAACATTTACAACGGTGACACCGTTCCCGTAGAACCTTTGTCCAGCATTGGGATCAGCCATGCAACGGGCCACCGCATGAATTGGTACGATGGAACCACGGTGAGATTGAATAAGATAGCACGAACCTTGCACATGGCGGTCAAAGGCGGACCATGCTGTCTGCGGCCAATTTGTTGCCATACGAATAGGAAGACGTTGTGCTCCTTTCTAACCGCATCTTCGCGGTGACAAACCAGGGGACTTATTTTGTACGGGACACATCCTACAATGTACTCCCTCTCTCCCAGTTTATTTGTTATGAATCTTTTCGTTTTATAAGTTTCAAATTCAAATTTTGAGCTCCCCATCACATGTTGAGATTACAATGTCCATTAAATCGTTGCATGCATGTATATTAAAGAAACAAATCTTGAGTTTGGCACGAGTTCGTGCTGCGGGAGCACCACAAGCCCTGGCGCAGGAGTTACATTTCCCTCTCAGGGCCGTCGGGACTGAGCTTCAGCGCCTTTGAGTCAATAACATGTGGACCCGATAGGTGACTGGTCCAAATGTTATGCTCCCGAAGGCAGAGGGGCAGTGGCGCCAAGAGGGGTGAGCCGCAGGTCGGGGGACGTGTGGTTTCATGGGTTCGAGCGGTGTTGTGGGAATCGCGTGTGGCTGTGGTAGAAACTTGATGCTCGCCGCATTTTAGGTGGCCCACATGTCATGCACACAAAGGAAGAGGGCGGTGCGGCCGAGAGGGGTGAGGCGCACGTCGGGGGGCGTGGTGCCGTGGGTTGGAGAGGCGTCGTGGGAATCGCGAGATGAAACGTGATGGTCGCCGTAGTTGAACTTCCATGGACAAGCTGTCATGTCTACGGACACATGCACTGCATACCGATCACTAGAAGGAGTAGTAGAGAAAGCTATATATGCGGATAAATAGTTCCTTATAGTCAAGCGGACCCACGCTACTACTCTGTTCCAAAGACATGGACACCATCGAAATAGTCCATCCATATCAATATACACCGAGAGGGAATATATTTTTTTACAAGAGAGGAAATGGTTCATCCATCCATAATGTCCTCCTGCTGGTGCAGCCTTTTCTTCTTCTTCTTCTTCTTCTTCTTCTTCTTCTTCTTCTTCTTCTTCTTCTTCTTCTTCTTCTTCTTCTTCTTCTTCTTCTTCTTCTTCTTCTTCTTCTTCTCATTCTCCGTGGGAGAAGGCTTCGCAACAAGCTCTTTGGACCTTGCAGCTATCTCAAAACTCACAAGGGAATCGAGGGCAGCATATTTTATCCGCTTGTACGTCAAGGGATAATTCTCCCATCCAGACGACCTTAATGCCACTGTCTCGTCACCCTTCTGAAGATTTGTACCGAGCACAAATTTTGCTACGTCGAATAGGGATGGTGTCTGTTTATCACAAACTTCTACAGGAATTTTGATTCTGGTTTGTAGGTCAGTGATGCTTTTCAAATCAAGGTTGTACAGCTCCAGCTTCTGTTTGTCCCCTTCGATGGCTGCCCCACAGAAGTATATGTCCTCCCGAGACAAGAAATCGTGAAGCTCACCTGGTATGGAGGGTGAGTGTATGATGTGGTACACCAAAATATCATATTCGAGGCACAACTGAAGGACGGCGGTGCGCTGGATCTTCCTTGGGGCACGCTCCATGTACTCTGAGTCGAGACCGATGACCCTCTTCTCTACCTTTTCGAGGGAGTTGGATACATTGTTGATCCACTGCCGAACAACCCTTGGGTGGACGGTGACGGTGGCAACTATGTTCATCGATCCTTCGACGAGGACATGTTGGACGCTAAAAACATGCATCTCGATCTCTTTTGCCACTTGGAACCGCTGGAACGGAGGGCTATGGTTTGGAGAATTAGGATTAGATGGCTAGTCTAACTAAAGTAGTAGGTGATTATTTAAAGAGGTTAAAACAATGTTAATGCGGTGGGGTTTGGATGCAAATGAAGACGAAGGGGAGGTGAAGAAGCCGAGGAGAATCGGTTCCCGATGGAGAAGTAAATGGGAGAAGTGGCGTGCAGGTAGTTGATTAGACGGCTAGGTAGACTAAACGAAAAGGCTATGCGGGTAGACTGATGAGTCGTACATGTTCGTGTACGTGCCCATCCTTCCTGATAGGTGGGACCTATGCAAACAGATAAAAAAATGTGTCGTAGCTTCTTTTTTTTGAGCGCGTGAGTGGGAGACACAACATTCTCTGGTTAAGGAATACTCCCTCCGTTTAGGTGAGTATAAGTCACCATATGAAAATCAGGTTTTCCCAAAACCTTTAGGCGTGGAGCATTAACTTCCTGCTCGATCCCCTCCCAGACTCGTTAGCCAGCATTCTCTTCCTCTGCTGCCGCATTCTACCTTTCCATTTTTCCTCTTCTCAAATGTGGAACGATCTACATGCCGTCCTTGATGCACCAGAACAACCACTGCATGCATTGCGGCAGGGCGTTGATTGGGCATGCACGAGAATTTGGTTTTGCTTGCAATATGGATGATACCTGAACGATGAAGTGAATAGGCATGCTAGCACGGGAGACCTATTTCTGCTATACAATACTGGAGTACTCATGTTCCTACTAGTACTAGTAGTAGTAGTACAACTTTGGTACACTTGATGGTCAAAATACTATTCATCCGGTTCTCACAGTGAAGTGACAACACCCTGCGCCTGACACTAGTCCGGGCGGTGTGTTCGGGTTACCAAAGTCAGCCTCACCCTGTGCACTGTGCAGTCTATCACCGCCGCTGTATAGCACATTGGCGCCTCGCCTCGTCTCCCTCTCCGCTCCCATACCACCACTACATCTCCATCTCCTTCTCCATCTCCTTCTCCGTCTCCGTATCCATCTCACTGTGCCCCCGTGTACCGTCGCCTCACTCGCCTCCCCCAGAACCACTATTCCCTCGCTAGCCGCTCCAGCATCGACAGCCTTCTCCCCCGTAAATCAAGCCCCCCAAAACCCCCACCTTTCAAACTCCACCATGGCTGAACATGAACCGCGCAGCATCCATATGAGCCGCGATTGGAGCAATCTCCCCAGTGACATCCTCGACCTCTGTTGTTTCTGTATGGATATGTTGAGCGCCCTGCAGCTGGCTGCATGCTCGAGGGACATGCACACGGCCATTGTTGAAGTGAGGCCTAAGCTTTTCAAGACACCCTGCTTGCTGCTATCTGGTCTTAGATTGGCTCACCTTGATACGGAGGCGTACATGATGCCCCTCGACTTCAATCCAATCTCCATTAGCCGAAACTTCTTTGCAGGTATGTAGTGGGTCGCCGTACATCATTTCCCTCGACATCGATCCGATCACCATCGCCCAAAACTTCTTGGCAGGTATGTACTGGGTCGGCATGAACTCCCACTGGATGGCTGCCTTCAGAGAAGACAGTAAAAAGTTGGTGCTCGTGAACTTCCAGACCTCCCATGAGATTATCCTTCCTCCGTTGGATTATATAGAGTATTACCATCACGGTCCAAGTCATCTAGATTACCACGTCAGTTGGATGGACCTTATTTTGCAGAAGATTGTAATCTGCCAAGTGCCCACACGACATGCGAATTATGCAGACTTCAAGCTAATTGCCTTGTTCGACCGCGGACTCGCCTATCTTTGCGTCGGTGCCTTCTTTAGCTGGAGAGAACCCAGCTCGCAGTGGATCATCGTCAAAGCTGATACCCACTTCTGTGATGCTATTAACACAATGGCATCATCTACGCGATCGACAAAGCAGATGGCACCACGTATTGTTGGGACGGCGCATGTAAGTTGTTTCCGTCTCATGTTAATGATGACGCCATGACACTGTTTGAACTTTATGTGATGATTGGCATATCCCTGTTTGAGCAGAATTTGAGTAGAACTATTAGAGACATCATAAATCGGCTATATTTGGAATGAGTTAATTCATGCGATTGTGACCATGTCATTACAGCCAATTTGTACCCTGAATAATCAAACGGTTAGGAATATATGGATATTATCCTTATTTTACAGTAATCTATATGCTACTACTAAATATGAGTGTGTATCAATGGCCATGTTATTTTCCTCATTTTCATGATGTAGAAACATGCACCACACTGTTGGTTTCATCTAACCATACATTAGGGAAGTAAATGTGCATATGGAGAACTCTATATTTGGAAGTAGTGAAATCTTGCAATGCTTACCATGTGTACATACCTATATTCGCCCTTCAGCAATCAATGGCTAGAATAATATCCTCACAAATTTTTTGCCCATAGAACACGAGTATATAACAATGCATGGTCTGTTAGTTACCTTGAAGAATTTGTTTGTGAGGACATAACATGATTACATAACATGCATGACATGGTACATGGTAGTTTCCTCTGAAGAATCGATTGCGAGATAACATGAGTATAGCCGTGCATGGCACTTCAATATTTTCGAACCCAGTATACATTTCCCTGTATTTTCCTCCAGTTCCAACAGGGACATATCAATGCTGTTTCTTTCATTATCCTACTCATACTCTGAACAATGTTGATCTTACATTAACAATGCCTGACCTTTATGATGCAGTGTCCCTACAGTTACTGCCCTTTGGAATCACACCACCTTTGCCAAAAACAGGGAAGCACAACTGGTTCCTCGCTCGATCAGACGACGGCAAAAGACTGATGATCATTCGGACACATGAGCCGAAAGATTTATATTGCAAAAACCCCACTGTATACAAGCACCGTGAAATACGTGAGTATCTGGACAGTGGTTGTTACGTCTATGAGAAGGATACCAGCTTGTTGAGGCCATCAGGATTTTTTAGTTGGAGGCGGGTAAACAGCCTTGGTTCACACTCTCTGTTTCTCGGACTCAATTATCCGATTAACTAGGAGATCACCGTTGGCAAGGACCTTGATGGTAGAGAGGCTCTGTTTGCTATGGAAAACTGTGTCTACACAGCGAGCCCTAGGAGTTCGGGAGCGAACTCCCCTGATTGTCAACGATACAGCCTGCAGCCAAAAGAAGGTGAGAATGACAAAGGCATCCAGATTAACTTTGATCCTTGGATGTCTCAATTACGATAGGCAGTGATGTGGTTCAAGCCTTCAGGTTGATAGGTAATTGGGCTGTTGCATCGAAAGGGTGGAGTACTGGTGTCTCCGGATCACTAGTCGCTGAAGCGGGGCTGCAAATTATGATGGTGTTGGATCATCTCTTCGAATGACTTTGTTGTCTTTGCTGCTGGTTCTCGATGGGTAGTTCTTTCTTTTGTTATGCATATTCCTTGTCATTTGGTCATCCTTGTCTATGTCACTCTTACTATGTAATAGTTGCTTCTGTTTAGAATGCCATTCTCGTCTGGATCATGAGAGTCTGAGCGCTGCAGATGGGTGCGTTTTGGTGGTGTAGCAAGACTTCTTATGAACTATCATGTCTTGCCGTTTATGTCAGTAGTAGTCACTAGTCAGTGTTTGAATGTTGTATATGTCGTTGTTTCGAACTGTTTATTGTCTCGAACTACTGGTGGGCTAAATGAGGGCATCACCATTCTCCAGTGTTCAGAGTATATCGCCTTTTTTCAAGTTATATAATTTGAGCTCAGTGTTTTTTCGATGATGTACACTTGTTTGGGCCAGTGAGGTGTCATTGAATATGGGCCAAGTAGTAACACAATGCCAAACAGGTCAATTATGACTCTTAGGCCGGGCTCTCAAAAGATCCTGGAAAAAAAGGTTGGGCTCTCCAAAAAAGAAATAATAAGAACTCTTAGGCCAACATGTGGGCGCCACCGGTGTTTTCGTGCGCTTGCGCGCCAAGAGCATATTGGCGCGTGCTCGAAATTCATACTACCTTTTCATCCCTAGTCTCCCGCCCCTCCCCCACCTCTGGAATCTTGATTCCTACTCCAGTTCCCCCAAATCCCCCTCATATACTCCTTGTACTCAAGCGCACTATCATGTCGCCGGTCAACGCGGATCTCCGAGCCGGAGATCCTGAGATCCGTCCTGCCTACGGTCGCTGCGTGCTTTCGCTCAACAGTGGCATGTTGGTGCTTGACGACCAGTTTGCCAGCAAAGTGCTGATGGTAACCATCAATGGCGACCGGCCTCCCGTATCGCCGGACGACCTTGTCAAAGCTCTTGACATTGCGCACGACATCCAAATAAGTGACTTGCTCGTCGAAGTCTGTCCGCCACCAGCTGATTTCTTCGTCAGGTTCCAGACAATTTTCAACTGCAGTCGTGTGTTCGAATCTTCCCGGCGTTTGTTCTGCGATGGCGCGCTGGTGAGCTTTGATCGGTGGCACCCAGGATGGGGATCGGTGCCCTCTGATCTTGAGTTTTTAACAAAGCTTACCTTCCACGGCATGCCTCGACGTGCTTGGAACAGCGAGTCCATGAACGAGCTTATCAACGACCTTGGAGGTGAGCTCGTAAGTATGTTTGTTCCTCTAGACAGCTGGGCTCTGACGGTTATGGCATGGATGAAGAAGCCATCCACCATACCAAAGTTGATTGGTGTTGAGATACCAGTGGAGGAACCGGGGTTGTACTATTCTTCGCCACCAAGGCCGCCGCGGACCACGTTAGGGATGTACCTGTATCGAGTGTTCGTGCATGTCGAAGAAGTGGTCAATCCATCAATCGAAGTCCTGCCACCGCCGCTGGTGCCAGGGTCCGTCGACGACGTCCATTAGAGGAGTCAACGTCAGACTTACCCCGTGTTGCTCGAAACGATGGATGGCACAGGGCCTACTCCGTCGCGCGGCGGAGGCCACTGCTTCTTTGGGAGAAGAGGCAGGGCTGGCTGCCTGGATGTGCTCTAATTTGAGGTAACAACTGAATCTTGTCAGATACTAGTTAAATCCGAGCTATGGGTCTGAAGCATTGATATGCTAGTACATTTGATTGTGACCTGTTCTAATTTTGTACCTGAACTTTTTTTAGAAAGGGATGTACGTCAACTTAATGTGCTAGCAGAACTTATTGTGTTGTCTGTCTGTTTTCTTTGCACAACATTCAAGATATTTCCCCGTCATTGATAAAGACGATGAACCGTTATGTACAAATTCGTTGGTTTCAACATAGCCCTTCCTGTAGCGATCCACTGCTTCCATCCTGATTGTGCCGTCTGCATGAAATTTTTGTATGCAAGTTCAGTGTGCTATGATGTTCTATATGATTGTGTCAACTATATAAGTTTTTACTGAGCATCAACAATGCATATGGCTGAAAGATGTATTTACGAGCATCGACCGATGGGTCTCTCTCTCTCTCTATCTATCTATCTATCTATCTATCTATCTATCTATCTATCTCTCTCTCTCTCACACACACACACACACATGCACACACACGCGCACATGCACAAGTGGGACCCGTTGAATTATTTATTTGCTCGTGACAGCTTTTAATTAGGTTCCACTGTAATCTAACTTTTTTCTTAAGTTATTAATTGAGGTCAGTGACTTCACAAAGTTGTACAGAAGCCTTGTTTGGGCCTTTCCGGCGTCGCTGAATGTGAGCTGAGTAACCATGTTAGGTTGTACTGTACTACACATGCCTTTTTTTCAACATCAAAAATGCAACTGGGCCGACAGTTGTACACAATATCCGGGTCAACTTGTTATTCTCCGCCCCACTAGGCTACAAACTTTCCTAGGAGGTATGCATTAGGCTTAACAAGAAAATGGACTTTAAGAAATAATAAATGGGATGTAATTATAATAACTGGGCAGTAACTATGCACCAAACACGTAATTAGTTTTAAAAATATATTAATTCTGGAATCTGAAAATTTTAATTTCATTACTTGTTGCGCGCGCAATATTTCGTTGGATTTTAATGTAATACAACTTTACTTTGAAATTATATTTAACCTGAGTAGAAATTTTGGATAAAAATATTTCGGATCCCATCAAAATGTGGGAATTTTTTTTGAATTCTGTTTTGAGCGCTTGTTTGAAATTATTAATCGTTGTCCTAGCTAGAAGATGGGCTGTACATTTAACAAACTGTAAATGGGCTGTAGTAAATTCCATTAGAATTAAAAAATGGATTGTACATTCTTACAAATCGCAAATGGGCTATATGATCTCTGCCAAATCCGAGTTGTGGGCCTACTAAGTTGACGCGTACCAAGGGCTTTGTCTTTGCTCAAAAAAACCAAGGGCTTTGTCAACTTAGTCAATATAAACGATTCTAGCAGCAGTGATCGTACGATGTCCATCCAACGACCGTAGTGCTTCTTCAACCTCGGGTCTTCTTGCTCCAACCACCCAAACCAGCGCCGGTCATGCCGCATGCTCCTGCCTCCTGTGGCCGGCTGTGCTGCCGCGGAGGCCTCATCGCCCCCTATTATTCCCACCGCTGGCCAGGCCCTGCGGTGACGGCAGCCTCACACCGCTATCGAACAAGTGAACCCTCATACTCCTCTCCGCGTGGGCTTCCACTGTTGCGTGTTCCCCGGCTCCCCGTCATCCCCTTCCTAGGCCTCGCCATCGTCCGCCGCCGTGGTGCTCTCGGTGCGGCGTGGTCAGCATGGTCAAGGAACGACTTCCATCAGACGTGGACTGTACGTGGAGAGGCTGACAGCTGGGTCCACGGCCGCAGCAAGGAAGTGCCTCCTTATTACGCAGAAAATAATTATTCCTCCACCTGATAGCTGGGACCCACCAGACGGGCCACTGTATTTCGCGAAAAAACCGTTTCCCCCTGGATGCTGGGACCCACCAGCTTCATCTTCGCATGCAAGGAAGTGCGTCCGGGCAAAAAAACCGATTCGCCCCCTAACTTCTGGGATCCACCAACTACATCTTCAGACGCAAGGAAGTGCGTCCAGGCAAAAAAAAATGATTCGCCCCCTGACTGCTAGGACCCACCGGCTACATCTTCGCATGCAAGTAAGTGCGTCCGGGCAAAAAAACGATTCGCCCCCCTGACTGTTGGGACCCACCAGCTACATCTTCTTACGCAAGGAAGTGCGTCCGGGCAAAAAAATGATTCGCCCCCTGACTGCTGGGACCCACCAGCTACATCTTCGCACGCAAGGAAGTGCGTCCGAAAAAAAAACGATTCGCCCCCCTGACTGCTGGGACCCACCAGCTACATCTTCGCATGCAAGGAAGTGCCTGACAGTCGGGACCCACCTGGTCGAAGCATACGTAGCGTTGTCATTCTGGTCGTGAACGTGTACGTACATATATATTGGTCAATGTAGAGGCGCGCACGTGTCGTAGTAGAGGCGCGCACGTAGCATGTACGCGTACGTACAGCGGCCAGTGTGCAAGAAAGAAAATATGGCCACATATGTGTACATACGGGCGGGGTCTCGAACGCCTACTCGCGCATATATACGTACGGCCAGGGCTCGTGTACATTGGCTGGGTCGGAACAGAGAAACAACGTCGTCATCGTGTTCATGGGGAGCCAACCAGCTGGGTCAGAACGGAATGCGTGGTCGTGTTCATCGGGAGGGCTTGGACGGAACATGCGATGGAAACGAGGCCTAGCGTACCGCAGAACAGAGGAAACAGCCTTGTGTTCGACCGACCACGTTCGAAATGGGATCCTGTTCATCGGGAGGGGTCTGGCGTACCGCAAAATGGAGGAAACGGACCTCCTACGGTCGAAACGGGGGTCCTGTTGATCGGGAGGGGTGTGGCGTACCGCAAAACGGAGGAAACGGACCTCCTACGGTCGAAACAGGGGTCCTGTTGATCGGGAGGGGTGTGGTGTTCCGCAAAACGGACGAAATGTACTTGTGTTGGAGCGCTACGGTAGAAACGGGGGTCCTGTTCATGGGGAGGGGTGTGGCGTACCGCAAAATGGGACTCCACGGGATATTGTTCATCTCCACCGTCGACCTCCTCCAGCCTCCACAGGCTACTGTTCATCCACCGTCGACCTCCTCCAGCCTCCACCTGCGACTGTTCATCCACGGGCTCCTATTCATCCAGCCTCCACCGCGTGCTACTCCACTGGCTACTGTTCAACCACCCCTCTCCACGGGCTCCTGTTCAACCACCCCTCCATGGGCTACTATTCATCCACCCCTCCATCGTCTACTGTTCATCCAGCCCTCCACGGGGTCATCCCGTTCATCCAGCCCTCCACACCACGGGGTCCTGTTCATCCAGAGGCAACGCGACGGGTCCTGTTCATCCACTCCCACCGCTCACTGTTCATCCAAACCCCCCGCAATGCTCATTGTTCATCCACAGAGGCAGCATCGATCCGCTTCAGTTAGTAGCAGTAGCGAAGGAATCGATCGCTCGGGTTCAGTAACGCATAACCTGCAGTGCAATCGCTCGGGTTCAGTTAGAACCCAACGCCTCGCTCGGGTTCAGTTAGAGCCAACGCCTCGCACACATGCGCGTACGTGTATGAGAGAAACGTGCATTGCTCGGCCCCCGACCACCCACCGTAACCGGGAACTCCCCAAAAATTTCCTCGCCCTCGCTTCTACCATGGTTTTTTCCGTCATGGATGGCCCAAAGAATGTCATGCAGCTGCGTCCCCGGCCTACCCAGGACGAAAAGCCCATTTTCTGTCATGATTTTTTGTCATAGAAGTAGGAGCCCACCACATCTATGATGATACCGTGTTTTGTCACAATTATTGTCATAGAAGTGTCATATGTATGACAGAAAAAAATTTGTTCGGCCCAAAATGTCACGGATGTGTCTTTTTTTTGTAGTGTTGACACCGGATTCGAATTAAAATACCCAACCATTTGTGTAACCGTGATGGTCTCTTTTCAAGTGGGTCGAGAAGTGAACACGGTTTGTGTTATGTTTGAACATAAGTAGGTCAGGATCACTTCTTGATCATTACTAGTTTGCGACCGTTTGCGTAGCTTCTCATCTTATTCTTGCATTCGTAAGTTAGCCACCATATCATGCTTATCGATTCCTTACCCATTAAGCTTTGCTAGTCTTGATACCCATGGTAATGGTGCTGAGTCCTCGTGGCTCACAGATTACTACAACAATAGTTGCAGGTACAAGTAATGCGATGATCATGATGCGAGAGCGATGTTTACTTGTTTTGGAGTTTTCTTCTGCTTCTTCTTCAATCAGGGGATAGGTTCCAGGTCGGCAGCCTGGGCTAGCAGGGTGGATGTCATTTGAGTTTATGTTTGTGGTTCATCCGTAGTCGGATGTTACTCTTATGTATGATGTTGTATTCGTGTGGCATTGTATGCCTCTTGTATGTATCCCCAACTATTATGTAATGGTACGATGTAATGATATCCACCTTGCAAAAGCGTCTCTAATATGCGCTTCTATCCTTGGTGGCACCTTCAAGTTCCTTTAGGATAGGGTCGCATATTGGGCGTGACAAGTTGGTATCAGAGCCTCGACCGACCATAGGAGCCCCTTTGATTGTTCGTAGTTTGGTCGTTGTTGAGTCTAGAAGAAAACTGTTTTTGGAGTCTAGCTATATCGGAGAGTAGGAATTCTTTTTACTCCTCAGCCTCTTCGTCTCTCTGGTGAGGAATCTTAACGCACGTGTTTTTACTTACTCCTCTTCCCCTTCAAACTTTCTTTAGGATCACGCGGTTTGCTTTTCGTTCGTTGGTTCTCAGCTCTTTTCATCCGGTGCATTTCTCGTCAAGTTGACTCGAGCCTCTTCATCTTTGCCAAGTTCAATCCTCAATTGTTTTCTTTTTCCCACCCGCCCACCCTTTTTCCACTCGGAGCTGGAGTCTCTAACCGAGTATCCATCCTACTTGTGCAAAGTCTTTGCATTCTTTCCTCAATTATTTTAACCAGTGTTTCTCTTCAAGATATTCGGTGATTCCCCTTCCAAGTTGCCTTTGTTTTTCCCGCCCTCCCAACCTCTTCTTTCCGGAGCCTGAGTCTCTTTCAAGCATCTATTTCATTCGTGTGGGCCTCTTCAGTCTTTCGTCAATTGTTTCAACTGGTGATTTCTTGTCTAGTTCGTCATTCTTCATCTCTTTCTTTCCCGGTGGACTCAATTCAAGTTTTTAGTGTTGATCATATTCTTTTCCTTGGTTCAAATGTTTCCTCTTGCTCGTTTGCCTCTTGCCAGTTTATCCTTCCGAAGTGCTCAAGACATCTCAGGAGATTCGGCTGTGTTCAAATTAATTCGAGGTTATCACTGCATTCAAATATTTCAATTGTTCCGGTGCATCATTTCCCTTCAACAATCCTTTGTCAATGGTGTTTCTTTTGAGTGGGCCCTAACCCACAGGTCTTTTCCCAGGATATTACTTGACTCTTCTAATTATTCCAGAGCCATTCCCAATTCTTTTCAAATTTTGACGGAAGTATGAATTTCATCAGTCAGATGCCTTCTCCAAGATCAATTTCAAATCATTTGATTGTTGGCTCAACCTCTTTGCTTTTCATTCTCCCAGAGTATCTCAGTAATTTTGGTGGTGTTTCACGTCGTCATTCTCTACATCTGAAGATCGAAGAAGAGTTCCTTCTAAATCTTGGCCGTTCTCTCGAAGACTCGTGGTTCTAGCTTCATGTTATCCTCTCGAATTATTCCGTTTGTCAGATATTATTTCTTACCCATCCGGAGTATGTCAGGAGTGGTTTTCCATTTCGTTTCACCGGAGGCCATCATTCCAGCTATCGGTCTCTATTATCCCGATGCATTTCTCAAGTATTCTTTAATCAGCTCGCTATCTCTTCAATCTTTTGCATCTAAATCCCCTCAAGCATATGTGTTCTTCTAATTCTTCCCGGAGATTCATTCTCTTTCATCAGTCATTATCAAATTCTTACGTTGGTTTGTTCAAGATTCCTTTTCCTTTGTCATCATATCTAGTCATTCGTTCTTTCCAATCCTACCGGTGGTTCATGAAGACCTTCTCAAGTTTTGTGCTATATTCCCCTTAATCATTTTCAACAAGAATAAGTAGTATGCAAAATCTGTTGCTTGTCATCAACTTAATTTGATGAGGATACGCATAACGTAATTCTTATTCTTATATCATCGTCATCAAGTAATCCCTTCCTTCGGAGTTTGTTCTTGATGAATAAATTTTAGTTCCAAGTGTTTTCATTTTTCTTTTCCGGAGTTCAAATTTCCTCGTCCATTTCATAGGAACCTCCATCTAAATCACTGCAAGGCTTTAGTCTTATTGTTTTCATCCTTCATTTCTATCTCATCATCCTTTTGTCACCGGAGTTCTTCATGGTGGTTCTTCATGATTTAACTCATTCTTCAAGAGTCCATCAAGATTTTGTTGGAGGAGTTCAAGTATCTTTTCTTCTCGTGTCTCGAAGTGCAAATAATTCTCTGTTTTCTTCTGAAGTGGAGTTTTGCATTTCTTTGTTCTTCTCAGCTATTCAACCATTTGCTTGTGGCATAGTTTCACCTCAAGTTTTTGAGATGGTTTTGATAAGTCCACAACAAGCGTATTCTTTCATTGTTGATTTTCTCAACAACTCCGTTCAATCCTTCCTTCTAAGTTCATTTCATTCCACTATTTAAATTCTTCCGGAGGCATTGCATCGTTCATCTTGTCAAGTGTCATCCCGTTGGGTGAAGTTCATGTCTCCATTCCATCCATTTTCAGTCGGAGTGCTGCCTAAATTCTTTCGTTCTTATTCTTTTCCTATCTTATTCTAACGGGAGTGGTTTTAGAGTCTATGTTATTCCTTCAGTTTAGATTCTCGTCATATTCGTCGTTCCTATTTTCTACCCGAGTGCTCTCGACTTGGTTCATCTTTTCTCTTGCGTTCTTGTTTCACCTCATCCTTTTCTCTTCCGTCTCGTTCCTAAGATCTCGAGATGAGATCTCTTGTTGGTGGAGGCGAGTTGTAATGCCCCGAGTCCGATGCGCCAGATGTCTTCCAGTCATTCGTTGTTATTGCCATGTCATTTGCTTGTGTGTTGCACTTTCTCTTTGCAGCCCAGCACCCCTTCACAATAGCCCGCTAGCCCATCTAAACCCCCTCCATGCTCTCCGTCGTTGGATCACGACCGGGTGGGCGAAAACCGCACCTCATTTGGACTCTCCTAGATCCCTCTACCTATATAAACCCCCTCTCCCCCAAAATTTCGGGCAAACCCTAGTCGTCTTCCTCCTCCGCGCACCGGACATGTCCACCCCGCGTCGGACATGCCCGATGGCCACCTCACCCCGGCCAATCCAGCCTCGCCACGTCATCATGCCGCCGCCCCGGGCCAACCCCATGCTGCCACATCGCCCCTGCCTAGCTCCCTCTGTCGCTGGCCCATGGAACCCAGATCGGGCCCGCCTCGGGCCAAATCGGACCCGCACGCCCGCACCTCCCCGCATGCCGCCTCGTTTGCCGAACCCCGCCGCCGGCCACCCCGCGACTCGCCTCCCGCCGGCGAGCT